>NW_028301552.1:26800000-26970000 GCF_042242905.1 Orbicella faveolata
TGCAATGTCTTCCTGCAACATCACAAGACGAACTTCGCGAGCACATACTCACTATGGTGCGATGCGAATTCCTCATCAAACCGATGGCAATCCTGTCATACATGCAAAGTGGAATAACTGGTATGGTTTCTTTGAAAACAGGTCTCACACTTCAGAGAATTTCTGAATTGTACCAAGTTCTTTCTCCAACCTGCGCAAACGTGTTGAAAAATGTCAGAGTAGAATGTGAAGATTTGAGACCCGAGGAAGAGCAAGTGTACAATTTTTTGACCGTTTACATTGAGGGCCTGGATGGTGATCAGTTGCTTAACTTCCTTCACTTTGTGACAGGGTCCACATCAACTCCTGTCGGTAAGGGTATAATGGTGTCTTTCAATTCATCCCAGGGGCTCAGTCGTGCACCCCATGCATCGACCTGCAATAAAACCTTAACCATTTTGACAAGATTTGAAAGCTATTCTGAGTTCAAGCATGAATTCAATCAGTTCTTAAATAGTAGCGAAATTTACGAGATGGGTTCTCTTTGAAGCGCAGAAAATGCCTAGAAATGATAATAACGTCACGTGTTTATTGCTTTCACAACAGATTTGATAGTAACTTGGTGGCGCTTTTTAAATTTTGCCAGGCCGTCATTCTTGTGGCCTACCCTAAGACGTCTAAGTGTAATTACAATGAGCGACATCATTGTCTGTCTTACATAGCACATTAATAAACAAATTCGCGTAGAGAAAATGGCTAGCAATGCTATATGCATGCTATACTAGCAATGCAGCCATTCCATAATTTTGTCTGTTCCTCAGTAGACAATGAGGAAGAACTTCACTTTTAATTGCCTGGGTAATTTGAAGGTCAACTTGTTTATTGCAGTCTTTCTTGGTGACGTTTGCTGTAGCCATCTGCTCCAGGCCATAGAGTTTCTCCGCTAATGGAAGCGTGAATTTCTTTGGTTGAGTGAGGGTCTGCAGATGGCAGTAATTCTCAATCCCCAGCGTCATACCAAGCATTCCACCAATTCTCACTAAAACAGAAAGAAACAGGGAGAGGTTTTAGCGACAAAAATGAAAAAAAACAATGAAGGGACTGTTCATAATTAAAACTGCTTGCACTGCAGGTTGGTGGTTTATAGGAACTGTAATCTCCTTTTCAAGTCTGGAAGACCAGATTGAGAAATGGCCAAAATCTCTTAGACGCATACATATATACATTTTCATTGAAACTCCCTTTTCAGCTACAATATATTTTACTTCAATTAACTTCAAGTACCGACAGGTGTGGTAATTATTATGTGCTCTACAGTTAAAACATAACAAAGGTAACCTCTGTCGCAGTCTTGTTCCAGGAGCAGGGATGCCAAGAGATTCTGTGTCTGGACAGGAGGTTCAACTTGTGGAGGCACTGGCGGCTCCATAGGTGTTGGATGTGGAAGGCTCCTTTGAGGCCGCTCTAGACGTTGCAGCGCCAACTTGATTTCCCCAACTTCCTCTGACTGCTGATTGAGTTTTGCATCAATTGATTGCACAGACTTACTCAGGCTCTCTACCAAATTAACCTGCAATTATAAAGAAAGCGTTTAAAATAACGAACTGATAATCTTCCGCTAGTGTTGACACTTAAACATTGTATCACGCTTAGCTTAGACAACAGTTATAAGTGAAAAGTTTGACCAAAGGCATCAGCCTAAATGCAAATGAAACCCTGTTGTACGCAGGTATGGTAATGATCAAATAACTGGTTATAGAACTGGTCTAAGCCCAAGGCCTAAGTAACTAAGGGCCTATGATATGAGCCCAGTAACTGAGCTGGCTTAGTTACCGGGACAAATTTTGTTATCTGTTCATAACGGAAATTTGAGCCCAGTCGACTGGGATGAAATTCAAGAGAATTTTTAAGGCTAGAGCGAAGCTACTTTGTCAAAAACTTTTGTCCCTGTCACCCCAGCTGGAGTGCTCACATGGAAAATTTTCATCCCAGTTACTGAGATCTTGGCAACCGCACCAGCTCGGCTTCTCGGATAAAAACATGGAAATTTTTACAAGAAAAAGAGTGACAAGGCGAGATCTCAGAAACCAAGTCACCCCTGGCTCGTATGAAGAGGCCCTAAGATACTTAAGATCAATATAGGGCCACAAAAAATGCCTTATCTAGAAAAGTAGATGTTACTCACCAGTTTAGTGAAGTCTCTCCTGGTGATGATGCTATCACGGCTGGCACTAGGAGACTGAATATTTATTACTGGGCTAAACGTCAAATGACGGTGAGGAGAGTGTGGTTTCAGTGAATGAACTGGACTGCAGTCAAGGACTCCTGGCAGACTGAAGGGTTCCTTGACTTGATGAGGTGGAGTGGCTGCCTTGGGCGATACTGATGATGGCACACTTGGTGTTTCTGGGAGGTCATAGGTGTCCTCATCATCTAGATGGTCCTCTCTCGTCTGGGTCGTACATAATATCTGAAAAGCGAGACAGGTATTTTAAACTATGTACACTCTTCCTTTTTTTAGAAGAATACATTTTATAAGAACATCGAGGTTGAAATTTGTGAAATTTAAAGAATATTTTAAGGATAAACCAGAGGCTGAGATTTTGAAAATTGAAAATTAATTTACTCCTCCAGTAGTTACTTCGAATAACTAAGTTTGCATATTTTACAAGTTGCCAGAAATTCAGAGTCTGGGAGTGGAAGTACAAGACTTTGAGATATCCAGTTAAAGCTCATCATGGGCTGCATTGATCACTACTTTATAATACTCTACAAGTACCTTGCCACATGTATTTTCATTGCCTTTCTTTGCCTTTTTGGGCATAGCTACACGTCTCCTTTCAGAAGTCTTCTTACGTTTCAGAGCTTAACAACAAAAATAATCGCAAAGATTATTAAGGTAAATTAAATGAAAACAAAAACAGTCTTTCAACCTGGCACGGAATTGGAACATAAATGAACAAACATGCAAAGCTTTACATTTAGAACTTAAAAATCCCGTTATGTTTTTCATTAGCAATCGTAAAAGATTTGTAAACTATCTGAATGACAGCATACAGGCATGTATTCCCTTTGAGTTTAAAACTACGATCAAGTCGTTTGTAATGAAATAAAGTTATCACAACTTCTACTCTTTTCTTAGTTACTCGGTCCCGAAGAAAAATTTAATCTTTAATGTTACACAGGTAATTCTACAGTTTAGTTTCGTGAATTTTAGTCCTTCTAGCCAACTGGAAGTCGAGGGTAGCGAACTCAAACTTAGCAAACTCAACAGGTAGGGGAACCAGCTGCTACCTTAGAAATGAATTATTTGTTACCGCAGTGTCTAGTTATTGCATGTTCTTATGTCAGTTTTGTTACGATTCTTGTCAGTGCTACCTCAAATTTGTAACCCCATAATAACAATGGATAAACTACAGAAAACTTACCTGATCTTCATCCACTACAACAGTTTCCATCGTTTGTTTGTCTTCGCTGTCGTTGTCATCGGCAATCAAATCCTTATTTCTCAGGTCTCTGGCTCCAATCAAGAAGAAAACTGTTGCACTGTGATGGATCATCTAAGAGAGTAAGAAACTTTCCTTACACCTCGGTGAAAAAAATTGCAGGCTGAATAATTTGCAAACTAAATATTGAGCGTTTCTAAAAAAAGAGTCATTTTAACTGAAGGTATAACGTTATGGTTATTTACTTATTCTTCCAAAATGGTAATTGGATTTAGTCTAAGAGAACTGACGTGTTCTTAGTTTAAAAGAGCTACATCACGAAAGAAGCCAATTTTGTAGTTCGTAATTTTTCTTACTCTTTCTCTGTCATAATCACCAGTAGCATAGCTCTATTAATGAATGTGTGATTTAGAAAAGCTGTTACTTACTATGTAATAACAGAATCCTTGCTTCGATGATGCCTAAAATTACCCACATCACTTTCACGGTATTCCCAGTAAAGATTTCAGCCTCGGTTGCCATAATCTTTGCAGTGTCCATAACGTCAACAGTTTTGTCTCCAGGGAAGTAAAGGGCTGCTTGTCTGTAATGTCTAGTGCTTGTTCATGAAGCCATGGTCAAATGGATGATTCACGCAATGATAACACTATTGAGGTTTCCAGTACTCAGGTATCGGATTTATGGCAAGATGTGTTTAAGTTCTCTTTTTATAAGGATAAATCTAATTAGAAACAATTGACGCTGATTGATGTCCCAGGTCACTCCCTCTTTACAGGTTTCCACACAATGATGTGTGAATAAATCTTAATGATCTGATGTGTGACTTTTTCTGAAACAAAATGAAACAAAACAAAACAATCAAAACACAAAAACAAACAAAATAGCGGCTTTGACACTTGAATTACTCTCTTAAAACCGTCATAACATTAAACCAAACAGGGACGATTTTTCTAAAAGCTCATGTTCCACACAGTTTACGTGTTTTTGCAGGTATTTGTAGAGTGCACGCACTTTTTTTTGTGTCCCTTCAGTCCAGTGCTCCGCCCTAAATTGACTGAGGTGTTACAGCCTGCTGCCTTCCGTGCCCTCTTAATTGTGCTGACTCCAATTCTAATCCCAGTAAGGTCATTCTCTAAACGTTTTTCAGTTCAGAAGCCGTGACCTCGGGATCCCACCTGTAGACCTCATCGATTTTCCTCTTCATGGGTGAACTGGCTTTTGGTGGTCGCCCACAGCAGTCTTCAAGCTGCTGTCCTTGCTTTCTTTCCCTGGCTTGCCATATAATTCAAGCAACTGTTGTTCTTACAACAACGTTCTGTTCTTGAAGAATGATAACAACCTCAGTTGGAGTTTTGTTGGCATTAACAAAAGCGAGTATCCAATTTCTGGTGTATTCACCATACATGTTTAGGTTTAATTTGACATCAACTGGATGTTCACAGATGTTCCAACAAAGTTATGGCTACTAAGGTAACAAATCTGAACTAGTCCTGGAGCCAAACCATTATCATCCCCAGAGTCCGCACTCCTCTGAGTGTTTGTCTTTGGACAAGAATGGGAGCTGAACGAGCAAAATAAAATAATGAAATCTGTGTGTTCTTCGAGCCTCTTCTTTGGACAAGAATGGGAGGTGAACGAGCAAAATAAAATAATGAAACCTGTGTGTTCTTCGAGCCTCTTCTTTAGACATAATTCAGATTTAGCGAGTTGCCAGGTGATGCTCCTTGAATCTGTTTGAAAACTTCCAAAATTACAAGCAGAAATCTCGCAATTTTAGATAAATGTACATGCGATTAAATTAAGATATTCATGTGTTAATAATGTAACCATAAGCTTACATAATCGAAATGAATCAGAACTTATGGAGAAGACTCGTTTTCAGTGGTTCACATCAGGAAAAAACTTCAGTCTCAACCTAAAGTTTAATCAAGAGTTAAGAATTTGTCACTATAGTAATTCTTACGGTAAGTGCTGGAAAAATATAGATTCGACCATGCCTTTTGCCTTCGCATGTAGCGTCTTATGCATAATTCTTTGTGCTACAATGTTAGCGCAAAGAAGTTCTTGCGGTTTGAAAATCCCACTGCAAAGAAGTTCTTGCGTTTCGAAAATCCTACCACAAAGAAGTTCTTGCGGTTTTAACTTCTAACCGCAAAGAAGTTCTTGCGGCTTGCAGGATCCAAGAGCAAGCGACCCGCAAGAAGCCACAAGAAGTTGACTTCTTGCAGACGCAAAAAGAAGTTCTTGCATGTGCACTATTTTTGGGCTGTACTATATGCCTCAAAGCTCTCCAAGAAATAATGAACTCAAAACATCACTGGCAGTATACTAAAACACCCTCCACCAGTGGAGTCCACAATAAAATCAGTGCAAGAAAACAATACATTCCTTTATGTCACAATATTACCTTCACGTGTGGCAAAGAGTAACACTCAAAAAGTTTAACCAGATAAATAAAACTATGCATATACCCCACGAAACTGTTTTCACCAGTGGAAATCCCCAAGTTATAAGTACATCAATTGCAACACGTACCGAAGAGATGCCGTAATTTGCTAGTAAAAACTAGTGGTATACCAAATTAAGTACCAATGCTCCACTAAACTCCTTCACTGGTGGGATACTGATTTAAACTGAGGGTAATACTGCCTTCACCAGTGGAAGTCCATAAATCATGCACAACTTCTAATTTCTATACCACAAGCTACGATCTTTGACGAAAGTCTTGGCACACCTTGCCACTTTTCCAATATCTGTCAAAGCAATTATCAGTTTGCCTCCTTTGCCCCAATTCAATGCTGTTTATCGTGATGAATTCATCATTGCCTGCTTACAACATTGTCGGGTGGGAAGGGGGTTCCCTATTCTAATGATGTCAGTAGGTATTGTCCCCAAATACCTTGTCAATGCATTTTCGTGCTATCTGATCCAAGTGTGCCAAGGACTTTTGTCAAGGATTGTTTCTTCACCGGTTCAGTAAAACTAGCATTATAACAAAGTACAAACATTGTACCAAACTCCTTCACTGGTGGAATACCAAATTAAAATGCACACAAAACTGATGTCGCCAGTGGAAACCCATAATACTCAAACACATACATACCACAAATTGCCTTTGCCAGTAGAAACTAGCAGTATACCAAAGTACAAGTGCTCTATACTAAATTTTTTCACCGGAGACATGATACAAACAAGGCTTTTCTTACTATAAGTGGTGCTAAATCTGTCCCAAATTGATCATGCCAGAAACTAAAGATTTCCTAAAATACTGAAATAAACAGATACCAAGACGAAACCCAAACTATTGAAGGAACAAACAGCTAAAAGAAATTTAGAACTAGGCAAAAATGAAGGCAATACAGAGGGAAAACAAACGACAAGTGGGGTGCAAGAACATTCCTACATAAAAAAGTCCAACCAAAGCGTGTAGAAAACACCAAAAAGACACGTGCTGACAGAGTGTATTGCGCACCAAAATAGAACTACACAAAATTACATGACCAAACAAAAAACACTAACCAGGCTAAGCAGAAAAAACCCATCGAAAATGTTGCAAGACTAACCCTTCACATAAAGCAAACAAGAAAAAGTAAATTTACCTTGTCTACAGTGCCGGGGCAGGTTCTGCTATTGATTCTACCTCTTGAGGAGGATTTTGCACTGGCTCTACGTCTTATTGCACTCCAGCAGGAGCTGGTGGGTCAGGAAGAACATTAGGTTGATCAGCCATAGAAATAGCAGGCTGATGGTGGTTGAACAAGCTGGGAAAAATCACAAAAGACAACTGTCTTTGTGGAGTACAGAACAAAAAGACCACTGTTCAAGCGGAGAGACCAAATTTAAACTCCAAATGGTGCAAAGCATTACCGACGCTACCAACATGGGCAAAAATGGTGCAATGTGATGGAATAACAGCATGTTTTGCAATGAGCTAATTGATTATGCAGTGACAATAGTGGTTCCCAGGGTGTCCAAAGAAGAGGGTATCTAATGTGGTGCCTTCTTTTGGCTTGATGATTTTCACAAAGTTCTCATCCTGGAGGGCATAAGATTCAAAATTATAATACTGAAATATACCTGCTGTTGAGGCATCAACATATTTTTAAAGAATAGATATTGTAATGGCTTCAAAATTAAATTTAAAAAAAAAACAATAATTTGATAGAAATAGTAACACAGCTTCAGGGTTAGCCTTTGCTTTAGCTCATACTACAATTTACAGAACCACACATTTGCTCTGACTTGTAAGTGATCATCATCTATTGTTTCATTATGCAGTAGCTTATCGGAGTTTATTCTTGAAAGCTACCAACTCTAGATATGGCCTCTTTTTCGAATTTCCAAAGTGGCCATTTACCAGAGCTTTGGATTTATAAGGTTTATACTGCTAAAGGTATAGTGGAAGAATCAGGTAATTTACCCCATTTACTGTTATGATAATAAGCTTGTAGTGCAAAGCAACTGCTAAAGCTTCAATCACAAGTGATTTGGTATAGTTAGTTTGGAGTATTTCTAAAGCTTCTGACCATGTTCCTGGCACTTGCCTACCATTCAGTCAATCATCTCCGTTTTCCTGTGCAATAAAAGGAGAACCAGGCTTATTTCTATTATGACCATTAGGAACATCATGATCAAATCAGCATCAGTGGACTGACAATTGCAAGATTCCTATGGTTAAAAGAAAGTGCTGTGATGGTACATTGTAGTGAGGGTACAGTAGATTATAAAACTACTTATTATAGGAACATGAAGTTGATGCAAATTCTCAAAATTCACGTTAATTTAAACCTTAACTTCATTCTGTCCGAGAAACTAGGAAACAAAAACCTTCTCTTTTCCGTACACATCTGCAATATTTATAGTTTATTCTTGGTTTTACAAGAGCGGTACAACAGCCAAAGTATCTCAAAAACAAGGCCATAGCCACACTTCTAGCATAGATGAGGCAAGATCTGCATTCGGCAAACGCATGAGCCACTAGGGGGTCTGGAGGCGAGATTCCCCACTCCCCAACGGCCCCACCAGAAAACTTTGAAATCTATAAGCTCTGCAACACCATTTTCAGTGTTGTTAAATATTTGTTTGTATTTATTGAGGAAAATCAGTCTTGTTCAACTGGGGATTATTTTCCAAACTAAATATATTTTGTTTTTAATTTGGGTTAAAATCTAGATGAGGCAAGTGACTCGTCTTGCCTACCTGAAGAGACATCAAAAGTTGCGTTAATTTTCTTCATTTGAAAATTTGCTCCGTCCCTCGCGTTAATTCCCTTTTTTAAAGGAAATTTCCCTCAAATTCTTTTTAATTTAAGTCACGTTAATTTGCCATAATAATAAGGTATAACAATTGCTAGAATGCCACATTTGACAGTGAATTTTTTCTTTGAAGAGGATGTAAGAAAAGGATAAAACTACTACAAATTTTTCATCAGAGAATCATTGTGAGAGTCTGCCGCTATTTTAGCAGGCTGGAAAACTGTATGGAAACCCAGTGTCAAATAATTTTCGTAAATATTGAATTCGAAAACATTTATGGATACTTGGATACTTGAGACACCACATATAGGATTTTACTGAAAAATTTGAAGAATGCAGGTATAATAGAAATTATTAAATTCTCAGCCTCGAATAATGCAATTCTAGCTTTCTTATTGGTTCACTGGATCTCGGTTACCAGCCATTATACCTGCGTTTGACCTTATATGGAAATGAAAGGGGCAAATGTCGCTCGGCATGAGCTTTTTCGCGTGAAGCGAAGTTTCGTCGACAAAAAAAATGGATGAAAAAAAGTAGATTCAGTGAGCTATCTACACAGGAAATACAGGAAATTATGGACAATGCCGTCCCAGTAACAACAAAAAAGCCACAAAGCTCGAGATAAGATTATTTAACGGTACGTATACGTTAAGTTTCCCTTAAAGTTGCAAAATTAAAACATGACTGGCGAGATTTTACGCATTCATGAAGATTATGTAACAAAAACAAATTTTACCTGAACAGAATGGCTTGCTAGTCCTGGTGGCACCAAATTTTCGAAACCGATATAAGAAATGCCAAAAGAAGAACTGAATGTTCAGTTGAAGTGTTTTTACTTGTCTGCGAGGAAGAAAGATGACACGCATTGCAAAAGTTCATTGATTAAATCCATTAAAGCCGCCAGTTGATCATTTCCTTCGCACACCGCCGCACAACAAACCGTTTTCCATTATCTCTGACCAGGCAAATAAACTATTAGAGTTTATGCATTTGTAAAAGGCCGCAGGAAAACAGGCATAATTGCCGGCGTAGTCCATAAGAAACCAGTTTCCAATGAGCAGATGCGGAAACTGTTCGACTAAGCAAGCTCGGATCGGCCGAGAGCAAGAATCCCGCACAGCTACAGAGGACGACCTAGTTTCATCTCAGTCTCTTTTTTGGCCGACAACGACGAGAGAATCAACGACAGCTAGCGCCAACAATTCTGTCCTTGCGAAAAACACCTCAAGGAGTTGAGTGTTTTGAGCTGAACCGAAGTAAGCCCGGTTCTTTACCAGCCACGAAAAACCACCAGGGTGGCCTCGGAGATTCTGAAGATGAATCTGACGCTAAGATAGTTTCTGTCCTTGACTCTAAAACTGACCAACAATGAGCTCCACACATACAGCTCGAAATGCCAAGGCTTTCAAAGCAAGGGAATCCCGAGAGAGATCTTGTCGAGAATAATTTTGGCACAACGTCTGTCACATGGCGATCAAAGTTTTCCGCAGCATTATTACAATGGCAATGTGCAAATGTACAATTATTTGGCTCATCTCCAGGACTCGAACTTGAACGCTTTTCAAACTTTCTGACCAAGGTTGTATCTCCTTCATTTGATAGACGTTTCTTGAATTCTACTTGATTGCAATTTCATTCAGCAAATTCGCTTGCTTCGCTCTCAAATTTTTCATTCAACTAATTTTACAAACGGCACGCATGTCATGTGATTTCCCACTTGTTGTTGTTTTTGTTACATCGACTTCCGGTCGTTTTGTAAAATTAAAATCCAATAAAATTAAGCTATATTTCCAAGAATACAAACGCACCGAATTTAATAAAACAATTATTCCATTCGCGCTTGTTGGATATGAGACTGGTTATAGCCAACTCGGCCCTATGGGCCTTGTTGGCTATTTACCATCTCATATCCAACGCGCGCTCATGGAATAATTGTTAAGTATCCAGTTGTGATTTTCTGCATAGTCATTTGCCTGTAATTTCACCAGACGGCAAAATCAGGACAGCCAACAATGAACGTGAATTTTCAAGTTCGAAAGCAATAATTTAGGGCTACAAACAACACAAAGAAAGTCAAATAAACAATAAAAACAGAGATAGTTTTACTGAGAATCTCAAGTAGGATAAGGTAGGATAAAGGACAACATTTATTTTACGATGAAAAAAAATTGACAAAAAATATCAGACTCTTCCAAGAACAAATTCATAAACAAACGCAGCATCTGTATCACCCACAAATGTAATACTGACCATAAATGTAATAAGTTTTAACCACCAATGTAATGAATCCACCAACCATAAATGTAATAAAATTTGACCATAAATGTAATAAACTAGACAACCATAAATGTAATATGGTTTAACCATAAATGTAATAAACTGCGTAATACCTCTGAGTCAAGGGGTAATGGTGTTTAGTAAGCCTACTAGTGTTCAAAGTTCAAGCATGACGTCTAGTGCACAAATTAAAGGTCTTTCTGATTGTAAATTGGTGACACGATAGCTATATAAATCAAATAGAGTTCTTCCTTAGAAGTGAGTTCTCTTGTTTGAGGAAGCACAATTTTGAAATTGGCCTCGTCAATATAGATGACTTTGTGGCAACCTTGACTGATCGGATCAATCCATCCCTTTCTGGGTGTACTTCAAGAACGTGACCTAAAGGCCATTGGCCACGATGAACTCTTTCATCAGCGGTGAGAATTAGGTCACTCACTCACTGCCCAGTGCCCACTGGCACGTAGGGCAGCAACAAAGTTCTTCCACTTCTGTCTGTCTTTGGCCAGCTGTTGGATCTTGTTCCAGCTCTGTTTTAAGCCCCTCAATTCTGTCTCTACAGTATGACACCATCTATTCTTAGGCCTGCTACGCTTGCGCCTGCCTTCGGGAGTCCAGAATAGTGCTGTCTTTGTGATGGATTCATTATCCTTTCAAATGGCATGGCCAATCCACCTCCAGCCTCGTTGCATAATAATACTACCCATGTCCTCCTGTTTGCACCGCGAAAGCAGATCCTTGTTGGAAATGGTCTGAGGCCAGAAGATGCGAAGTATTTTTTGCAGACTTTTGGTGTGAAAGGTTGACAGCTTTCCCAGATCACTTTCTAACATTCAACAACATTCTGACCCATACAAAAGGGTAGACAGAACACAGCTCTGATAGATCTTGGGCTTGGTATGTGCACTTTACTGTGACGACCGCCACACATTGTTCAGCATCCTGAAGGTGTTTCTGGCTTTGTTTAGCCGGCTCTGGATGTCTAAGCCTGCACCACCATCTTGCCTGACAATGCTGCCCAAGTATTTAAACTGATCAGTCATTGGGAGGTCTTTTCCATTCACCTTAATGGGCTGGCGGTTAGAGATGTTAAGGGTCATGACCTCTGTTTTGGTAAGTAGTCCCACCTGGTGTGCATATTTACTTAAAAGGCTGGTCTTCTCTTGCATGTGGCTGTGGGTGTGAGAAAGCAGAGCTAAATCATCTGCAAAATCTAGATCCTCTAAGGTGGAGAAGAGGGGTCCACCTGATGCTCCTGGGATGGTCTTCTGTGGTACGGCGCATAACCCAATCAATGGCTAAGTTGAATAGCAGTGCAGACATCATGCAACCCTGTCTGACGCCCGTCTTTACCTCAAAACTGATATCACTGTTCTCTATGCTACAAGTGAAGGCTTCATAGAAGCTCTGTATAAGTTGGACAATCTTCTGGGGAACACCATAGGCTTGAAGTATGTGCCACAAGCTGTCTCTGTATACTGCGAAAGCCTTTTGGAAATCTACAAAGTTTATGTACAGCTGCCTCTGCCATTCGGTACATTGCTCAATGATGTTACGCAGTGTGAATAGCTGATCTGCACAACCCCTACCCCTGTGGAATCCAGCCTGTTCTTGCCTGAGCTGCTGATCTACTGCACAGAAGATTCGTTGGATGATAATCTTTGCCAGGATTTTACTTGGGGTGGATAGGAGGGTGACGCCACGCCAGTTATTGCAGTCACTTAGTGGACCTTTTTTGTGGATCTTTATGATGGTACCTTTGGTCCAGTCATCTGGCACTCTCTCCTGCTCTCACACTGCAGTAAACAGGGGCTGTAGAATCCTTGCTGAAAGTTCAGGGTCAGCCTTGAAAAGCTCCACATTCAAGCTGTCTTGGCCAGGAGCTTTCTTGTTTTTTAAGGTTTTTATGGCTGCAATGATTTCGTGCTTGTTTGGAGGATCTGTGTTCACATCCAGGTCGGTCTCAGCCTCTTGAATGTCAGCTTCAACTGTGGGTGGGGGTCTGTCGAGGACATCGTTAAAGTACTCTGCCCAATGAGCCTCCTGCTCTCTTTCGGTGGTAAGCAAGTCTACCCTGTAAATCCTTAACAGGGGGTACCTTTCTGCCCCCATACTTGCCACATACCAGTTTTGTGATTTTGTAAACCTTTCCCTGCTCTCCTCTGTTAGCTGCATTCTCTGCCTGCGTGGCAAGTTCATCAATATATGCGTGTTTGTCAGCTCTTGCCATTCTCTTAACACTTCAGTCAACCTCTCTGTACTGGATCTTATAGCGTTCTAGCAACCTTTCTGATTTGGTGTCAAGTAGTTTCTTCTTCAGATTTTGTCTGCCCTCGATGGCTCTTAAGGTTGCTGGCTTTATCCACTTCTTCTTCTTTACTGCCTTCTTAAAACCTAGACACGCCTTGCTGCTCTCTGTGAAAGTGAATGACACTTGCTTCCATATATTGTTGACCTCATCAGGTTCAGGCTCATCAGACAGAACTGCCAAGGATTGAAATCAATTTCTGAGTTGAGAGATGAAGGCATTCTTCACTGATGGCTCTTTCAAGTTCTCTATGTTGAAGCGCTGGTTGCAAGATGGCTTTCAACGAGTGCTTCTTAGCTTCAGCTTAACATACACCATGACAAGATGATGGTCACTGCCAACATCAGCTTCTCTTCTCACCTTAACATCCAGAAGTGAGCGTCCCCATGTGCCATTAATCACCAAGTGATCAATCTGGTTCCGATCTCTACTGTTAGGAGAGCACTGTGTAAGCTTGTGAATATCACGGTGAGGGAAGATTGTTCCTCCAATGACCAGGTTGTATGCTGCACACAGTTCTGCAAGACGTTCTCCATTTTCATTCATAGTACCACAGCCTTCCTTTCCCATTGCTCTGTCATAGCTCAAATTATCACTTCCTACCTTTGGATTAAGATCACCCATTATAACCAGCATGTCATGACGTGGTAGTTTCTCCAGTTTCAGCTTGCAGTTGTGCATAGAAGCTGTCTTTCGTGGTGTCATCACTGTCGTTTGTTGGTGCATAACATTGGACAAGGGACAGGTTAACATGCTTCCCCTGCATTCTAGCTGTCATAAGTCTGCTGTTGATTGGTTTCCACTCTAAGAGGTACTTTTCCAATCCTTTCTTGAGTATGATGGCAACTCCCTCATGGTGTTGGTTGTCATCCCTGCCAGCATACAGCACAGGTTCTCCAGTTGATGTCTTCACTCTGCCAGAACCTGTCCACCTGCTCTCACTGACTCCTAGAATATGCAAGCAATAGCACCTCATTTCAGCTGTTTGATACAGGGTTCGTACATTCCAAAAACGTATTCTAGTCTTAGTCCTGGTGCCTAGGACTTTCATAATCCTGCTAGTGGCTTCCTTGCAGATTTCACCACTGCCATTCATCCGTGTAATTTGAGGTGACTCTGAAAGGCCATGGCACACAGTTGTGGTTGTATCCTTTGCTGCTGTTTCTGTAACATAATGATTTTTTTTAACAGGACAGGGTTGTTGGCCCTGTGCCAAACCCCCAACCTGGAGCGCCAGAAGATCACTTTTTGTCACGGCCCTACCAGGAGTACAAGACTCCAGCTGGCATAGCTCTCCGGGTTATTGGGACACGCAAACCACCCTACCACGATAAGGTAGTGATCCCATAAGGGTGGGAGAATTAGGTCGCCCACAGCAAATCATGTGTCTTGATCCATTTCAGCCGTTCTTGCAAGCTTGGTAAGTGTTCTAGCTAACAACCATCTCTTTCAAAATACGTCTGCAAGGTATTGAACCTGCTTCCAGCGACATTGGCAGTATAAATCAATCTTCACAGAGACTCCTGGTGGAAAGTTTGAAGCAGTAACAAGTGCTTGGGAGTCAAAGGTTCTGCGTCGATAGAACTATCATTGTTAGCAGTCAAAGGTCATCCATTCAGAATTCCCTCGACTTCCACCATCAATGTTTGCAGTGCCTCTCCAGAAACCAATTGCTCTCTAAGAAGGACTCAGAATCTTTCTCACTGAACGAATTACTTGTTCCCAGATTCCTCCTATGTGTGATGCTCCAGGGGGGTTAAACTTCCACTCGATGTTCTTCTGGTGTAAAAACCCTTCAGTCTTCTGCTGATTCCAGCTGTTTATGGCCTCATGGATCTCCCTCTCTCCGCCAGTTAAATTGGTACCATTGTCACCTCTTATCATCTTTGGCATTCCTCTTCTGCTAATGAATCTGCGAAGAGTGTTGATAAACGAATCCGTTTTAAGAGATTCGGTCACTTCAATGTGGGTTGCTCCCATAGTTAAGCAAGAGAAAAGACATCCATAATGTTTTACAGTACTTCTGCCTTGCTTCACGTACAATGGACCAAACAAATCTATGCCAACGTAAGAGGACAGGGGCTCATCAGGAGTTAGCCTGTCGCTGGGTAAATCTGCCATTACTTGTTGGCCCTTTAGAGCATTTTGTTTTCGGTAGGTCAAGTAGTTACCAAGTACTCTTCAGACAGCGGCCTGTCCCTGGATAATCCAGTACTTCTGTCTTAAATTGGTCAGGACGTATTCTTGGCCTAGGTGTCCCACAGATTCATGGACATCCATAACAAGCAGCTTGGTAACACGGTGCTTGGAAGGTAACAACAATTTATGTTTTGATGGGTACTTCAAAGTAGAATTCTGAAGCCTACTGACAACTCTCAACATCCCTCTTCATCTAGAAATGGTCTCAATTTGTACACTGAGCCAAATGAACCGATATTCTTCATTGTGCACTTCTCAGGTTCTCCATGCCTTACATCATGGAGGGCCTTAATCACAGGTAGAGAGGCTGATTTCTGCACATACTTGATGATTTGAGCCTCCGCATATAGTAATTCATCAATAGACAGCCTGCCACAAGGTGATACATCAACAGGTGATGAAACTCACAAGCACCTCCTTTGCTTTAAGAATTGTACAAGTCTCAGAAGCCAAGCAACAGCTCTCTTGAACTTGTACCATAATGAACATTGGAGCATCATTAGGTCCAGTGGTCGTTTTTCCTCCATCTGGGTAACATGATTCATTTGACCTCGAGCTCTGATTTCTGGGTCTTCATCGGAAATAATGGCTAAGGAGACTGGATTGGTGGGCCATGATGACTTATTTTCCCACAGAAATGCAGGGCCTCTGAGCCATCTCTCATTGCTCAACAACTCCTCTACCGTCAGACCTCGGCTAACATCATCTGTTGGCCCAAGACCTACCTCTAATTGTCTCTGCAATAGGACCACATCACCTGGTAGCACCACTGGACTCGAGAGACTTATGGGTATTATAGATGATCTATTTTGCAATATGGCTTGGACTGAGATAGCCTTTGTTTTTCCCCAAGCATTTCGACTGACACCTTTGAGTAGCCAGAGAGTACCTGCTTTACACAATTCACGAGAAGGCTTGTCAAGCAACTTCAATTCCCCTTTTTGAATCTGGCGAGGGCTTAATTTCAGCATCTTTTTCAATGTGCCAATTGGTCTACACCGGGAGATCTTTAATACATTACATTTGCCATGTGCCAAAATTAAGATTTCTGCTTGCATAATAGGTTCTAAGATACAAACTGTCAAAGGCCAGAAAGGGGATCTCATTCAGATCAACGAGGTGTGACCAAATTCCAAACAATACAGAATCAAACAATACAGAAACTTGTTTAAAACTTTATAATTGTCTTTTATTACTTCACACCTGTTAAACTACTTTACAATGATCATATCCGTGTAAGCGACATGACTTACAAACCCACTAGCCAAGGCAATACATTCACAAAGTTACAAAAAAGAACAACAAAAATAGTCCAGATCAATGGTTTTGCTCTCATCTGTTCCCACCAGATCAGCCTCTCGTACAATGGCTTCAACAACTCCTCTCTTTTCTCTGGTAATGCTTCTCACCCACACAGCAAATCCAGCAACATCAGCACGAACTGCCACTCTGAAACACCTTCCAACTTCCAGTACACTCTGTAGCAATTCAAGGGGTGCATAGTCATTTCCACTCTCCTTGTAGTTGGTGGCAGCCAGATGATGCAATTTGTTTCAGTTATCATGAATCAACTCAAATCTGTTTGGTTCAGGGATTGTAGAGCTGCAGCCATTACAATCGTGCGCAGGACAATGGGAAATGACTGGAGAGAGGTCCAAGCACTATGGAAGGTATCCACAGAGTACCCCGTTGATAACAGTACTTTGTGCTGAAAGGTTATCCTGGGGAAATATTTGATTGTTACGGAGCCCCACAAGAAACATGCAGCTTATCGACTTGTCAAGATGTCGAAATGTCCAAGTGTTGAGCTATTGAAATGTCGAGATATTGAGATGTGGAGTTGTTGAGTTTTGGATGTCAACATGTTGACATGTTGAGATGTCGAGGTGTTGAGGTGTCAGGAGGTCGAACTGTCGGGACGTCAGGATGTTGAGATGTCAAGATGTCGCAATGTCGCGAAAGAAAAGTTGAGAATGTTGGCCCAGAACGCTAAAAGACTTATTGCAGGCTCATGAAAACGGTGTCATGGCCAAAAGAGTCAAAATGGCAGAAAAGGTCTTTACAGTGTTTCTTCTCTCAAGCTGCCTTTTCTTTAGGGCACAAGCGGTTCTTGAGAGGTACCTACCTGTCTTAGAACAACAAGCACACACGAATCATGATCAACTGATAGAAAGGTATGTTAGCCTTGATTTTACACAGTGTGAAATCTGTGCCTTCGTTGTCCTCACTCATGGAATCAGGATAAGCGCACAACAGCTGAAAAGAATATTGCAGAGGCGTGGCTCAAAAAGAAGGGGACATCATACTGACCTTGGTTTGGTCATTAGCGCAATCAAACAAGAACTGGAAGGAAGTGGGATCTGTATAGGTTACCGTGCAATGTGGCAGCGACCAAGAAATGATTGTGGAATGGTGGTTAGTCAAGAAACAGTGTGTCACGCTTTAAGGATAATAGATCCTGAGGGAGTGTCTGAACGACTAAGAAACAGGTTGAAGCGAAGACAATATAGAGGTAAGGGACCGAACTTCTTGTGGCACATTGACGGTTATGATAAACTTAAACCCTTTAGATTTTGTGTTCACAGGTGCATAGATGGATTTAGCAGGCGAATTATGTGGCTGGAGGTCGGTTCTACGAATAGCGATTCGCGTGTTGTGGCAAATTATTTTGTTGGCTGCGTTAGACAAGTTGGTGGTATGGCAAGAGTAGTGCGTGCTGATTACGGAACAGAAAACGTAAAAGTAGCAGGTATCCAAAGTTTTTTTAAGCATGACTGCAATGATTCTCTGTCAGGTAGCAAAAGCTTCATGTATGGCAAGTCTTCCTCGAATCAGAGGATTGAAGCCTGGTGGGGTCAGCTACGAAGAAATTCTGCAGAGTGGTGGATTAATCACTTCAAAGATTTGAGAGATCTCGGTTTGTATTGTGATGGTTATGTCATGCATGTGGAATGCTTAAAGTTCTGCTATATGCGTTTGATACGAGACGAGCTTCAAAGAGCTGCTATTCAATGGAATCTACATCGCATTAGACCTTCAACTGACCCCAATTCTCCCCCCAGAAGACCCGAGACTTTGTACTTCATGCCATCCTTAACAGGGAGACAAATAAGAGATTATAAGTACCCCATTGTCGGTGACGACATCAATATTCCCGAAGAGGTTTGCTGCTGTGACCCTCTGGCTGACTATTTAGATTCATTTTCACAACTGGCTACAATACTAATGAATGAGCATGGACTTCACCAGCCTGAGACACCCGAAGCAGCAAAGGAACTATATATCAAACTTTTGGACGCAATAGAAAACATATGATGACTTAATTGTCTAATGACGCATCGCATCTTTCCATTTGATGTACAAAAATTTTTGTTTTTGACGCAGCCATTGTAATAGGACTTATTGGTGGTGTTACTATTCACAAATCTTCTTCAACGTTATAGTCTGTTCGTTTAAAACTTTAAGCAGTTATCATAGTTTGTTAAGGGTAAATAAAAACTTCTACCTCAATTTGAGGATTTGTCTTTATGCAATGCTACAATTGTACAATAAATAAAGGTTGCTGTTTTATAGAAAATGCAATTTAATTTTTTTTTTCAGTAACATTTATGGGTGAGAACCTGTCATTTGGTCTCCAATATTCATCCCAACTCGAGTATTTCACTGAGGGGGACTCTCATATAAAAAGGATGGGGGTGCTTGTCGTACCTTTTAGGGGTTTGAGAAGTGATAATGATACTACTTAGGGTGTTCAGCCTTAAAAGGTCCACAGTGGGAGAGTTTGTGGTACCTTTTAGGGTATAGATCCCAAACAGGTCAGTGGAATTTATCACTATCATTATTAGTAACCCAAGTGGGAAAAACATAAATCATTGTTATCAGTACTCATGACTACTGCTACACAAGGGATCTTTGCCACAAAGAAGTGCTTATGGCACCTTGTCGTATTCAGCAGTACATGGAGTATGAAAAGGGATCTTGGAAAATCGGGTAAGTACATGTGGGTGCTTTCCAGCCTGTGTATTGAAAGAATCGTCTTTAAATACTGTTAATACAAAATTTTATTTCAACTGGAACAGTCTTTCAACTTTACATTCTATATTTCTCCAAAACATCAGTTAACAAACACTTAACACTTGTTCCCAGCAAGTACCATGCCGTTAATGAAGGCATCCACTGTTTTCATGTCTGTGGTCGTACGATGTGACAATGAAATTAATTTTAACAATGTTAACTGCAGTCAAACAGAACAACAAAACAACTGCAGACGGTATTTCACTGCATATACCATTGGTAAAAGCTGATTGCTTCGAAATACAAATTCCTAACTAAAACCGTTTCTCGGAGGATCATGTGTCCTATTCATGCTATGCATAGGCTTTTGTAAACTTTTAGGTCATCATCAGCTTAACCTATTTTTTACGTAAGAATCATCTGAGACATTCGTCCGCTTCCAATTTTAAAGAAGTTTACATAATGTCTTGGGAATTGGAAAGAAAATTGTTCTTCGAAGCAAAAAGCCCTACTGAATTAAATAGTAAAAACACAACTTGCGACTTGTGCAAGGAAAGTCAGTATTTCCAACCACTCGCCAAACGGAACAGAACTTGTGATGTTACAGTCTATAACCAATAACACTAATCAAAAAATATTAACAGCCTCCCGGCAGGCAAGGCCTGAAAGCTCACTAAGTCGCTAACAGAGCATTTGCATGTTTGTTCAATGTCTAGTCATCCCCACTGTGTCCAACCATGTAGTCCAGACTCAGTTTTTCAAACTAGTTTCACTTCCCCTCGACAAACCCAGCTCTTCGTTCGACCACAGTCGACCCCTCAGACGTCTTTTCAGCCACAGTTGACCCCTCAGACGTCTTTTCAGCCACAGTCGACCCCTCAGACATCTTTTCAGCCACAGTCAACCCCTCAGACATCTTTTCAAACCAATCAGCCTCATCATCAGCTTAAGAGTGACTTCCTGTAAATACTATGGATAGGTGTGCAAAAAGCAAAAATTGAATTCCCTCAAACTTTTTCACAAGAAAGCCCTCTGAAAACTATTTAAGAAAATACAACTTGTAGTTCATTTGGATTTATATTTTTTAAGTAAAGCGATTTTTTAATTTTCACCCTTGGAGAAGCCCTTGAACCACTGAGAAATGTGCTTCATATTTGCGACTCGTGTAAGAAAACTAAAACAAATATCAAATCTATTTCAATATTACACAATTCAATGACCCTTCCTTTACAAAGTACCGTTATTAGAATTGGAAAAGATTCAAACCTGAATTTTTTAAAAAAATTCAAATTTACCCTCCTAAACAGCATTATCAAAAAGTTCGATTTTGGCAAATTTCAAAGGCAAAACTCCCTACCTGGTACATGGATTCCGCTGTAAAGACGGTGTTTTATAGAAAGAGTAAGGTTTCCTCTATCGTTCTGTGAAATAAAATTTTTGGGCAACTTAAACTGCGAATTTAGACGACCGAAAATATTTACGGTACTTGCTTGAAGTTTATGACCTTTCAACTTACAGTTGTCTTCATGAATACAAGAGATAACCTAAACAACAGTTGAAATCTTAGCCTGAATGCGACCCTTTCCCCCATTTAAATGATTTGTAGTTATTCTTTATCTTCTGTGGGCAATTGTATCACAAGTAATATTTTTTTTACGCTGAAAAGGAGTTCTAACTTGTTTATGAGTACGTGCGTAATTGTTTACTTAAGCGGAAATTTGTGGATATTAAATTTATTCCATCTAAGTTCTATTTCATGCGCTGCAATGCGTTTCGTGTTCTCATTAAAACAAAATGGTATTGCCAAGTAGGTTTTCTTCTCAGATTTTAAAATAACATATAGTTTTTGACTTACCGTCCACATGCATGGCTTGATTTACTCAGCAGCGTTACACCGGGTGTGATAGCGGTGAGATGGCGTGACGATAATTGACAAATCGCTTTTCGCAAATCGAATTCATCAAAATATATTTATTATATCTTTTAACATCATAATGCTTTGAGACTACTTGATAAAGACTCTTGTGAAATAAGTCTACAAAATTTTCAAACTCTCATTACGGTGAAGTGAAGAACCTGGATCTACTATTTTTATGCCGCGGTCGTGTGATCCTCAAGTATGGTATCATATGACAATAACAACTAAAAAATGGCCACCTGCAGTTATTCTCAAATCGTCGGTGGCATGTGCGTCATGTGCGGTCCGAGGGTTTCTAATCCCGCACATGTTCAATTTGTTAAAATTGGATAATGTGGCAAAGATATTCGAGGTGTGTTCAGAAACAGGAGAGGTCTGGGTATCTGTACCTGTTTTGAATGGATATCCCTCCTCGTTTGTACAGAAGATCACAAAGGCACGAACAACCCCAAGAAGAGAGCCCAACGCGGAATTTAAATCCAACGCCGTTTTACCTTACGTCCAAGGAGTTTCGGAGTCTCTCCGCCGCTGCCTAGAACAACAAGGCATTTGTACTGTCTTCAAGTCGGACACTTCGGTCACACTTAGTGCGACCAAAGGACACCGTCAACCCGGCTAAACAAGATGGTGTTGTCTACAGGATTCCCTGTGAGTGCAGCAAACTGTACATCGGGGAAACAGGGAAATCCATGTAGGAGAGGATCTAAGAACACGACAGGGATATATGACTCACCCGTAACCAGATCTCCCCAGTTTCTGAACACACCCACGAGACTGGCCACTATCCTATCTGGAATGAGGTCAAGTTTATTGATCGAGATCCTCACTGGTACACACGTAGGGTCAAGGAAGCTATTCCCATAAGACTTAACCCTAACAATATCAACAGGGATAGTGGAATTGAAATTCCTGAAGCATGGATGCCCACGATCAAAAAACACAACAACAGGGGAACAGTACAACAGCGAACCACTGAGGGAACAGCTACTCGTCAGAACAATGGAACAATAAGAGGATCGAAATGCACCAATCACAGCCGACCTTTGTGATATAAATGATACCGTGCAATCAGTCGACCTTATCACCTGAAGAAGACTAGCAGTAAGCAGTCGAAACGTCGTGATCTACATCTCAAGTGACTACATCGTGAGACAAACGATAATACACTTTATTATGAGAGCCTACAGGCAACAAAATTTGCGTCTGAGGGTGGAGTCTTCTCGACTGAACCAGATTTATCCCACGATCCCCTTCTGGTTTGTCTCATGTTGTATCCATTGCTCTGGACAGGAACAGTGCTTTTTGTTGCTACGCCACCTTATCTCCCATAGGTCCCGATGACGAGGGCATACTGTTGGGTACAAAATACCTTCATCCAGGTCAAAACAACGTCGGAAACAAAATGTGTGATATGTGTTTACTGGAAGTTTAGTTTAACGGTAAGGGTTTTGAAAAACCATGCGACAGCAAGCTAACCCCGGGGATGTAAGCCCTTGGATAACATTGAGAAAGGCATCACAGAAAATGTCATGCAGTATTATAGGACTCCGCTTTCTTATGCAATTTAAATGATACGTGAGAATGTTTCGGTGACAGAAGGAGGCAGAGGAGCCATCTGCGTTTTTGTTCAGTGAATGGGATTCAATGCTGGTAGGTGCCTTTATAACTTATTTAACAAGCAAGAGGACAACAATACAATAAGTCATCAGATTCGTGGATTTTCATAATAACAAGCGGGGTCCACAAATTATTATTATTTTTTCAGTCATCTCTGTAATTCCCTTATATGTGACTACCTTAAAGTTTCTCTTGACTTATCTCTTGTAGTGAGGCAAGCCGACAAGTATTCCCCCCCTGCCCCACCTTTAATTTCTAGTCCCACTTCTCCACGTGGTTAGTATTGGGATCATTTTCGTGGGAGAAACTTGTAAATAGCTGGGCCGCAATATAACTCAAGAGACTATTACGCTTTTGCACGGTCAGCTACATTGAAAGAGTGCCATGAGATTTTGATTTCGCGTATCATGAAATCACACCTTATTGGGCCTCGTGGCGATTGTCTGTTACCGTAGCATTCAGTATTTCCGCAATCATCTTTTGCAATATTTTCAATCTAAAGAGAAAATTCAATTACGAATACACTGATCTGCTCTAGCCAACAATAGCCTTGCTTCGTCCAGAGAGGAATCGCTCACACCAATAGCCTTCAAATCACCTCGAATGTCTTTGTCACATTTTCGAATTAAAACACATTGAACATGTGCGGGATTCGTAACACTAGGACCGCACATGCCCACAATGATTTGAAAATGACTGCAGGTGGCCATTTCTTAGTTGTTACTGTCATGTGATACCACACTTGAGGATCACACGACCGCGGCATAAAAATAGTAGTTCCAGGTTTTTTATTTCACAGCAATGAGAGTCAAAATTTGCAGACTTTACTAAAGAAAGGTATTATATATACATATTTTTTGATGAATTTGATTCGCGAAAAGCGATTTGTCAATTATCATCACGCCATCTCACCGCTATCACACCCGGTGTAACACTGCTGAGTAAATCAAGCCATGCATGTGGACGGTAAGTCAAAAGTTATATGTTGTTTTAAAATCTGAGAAAACCTTCTACTTGGCAATACCACTTTGTTTTAATGAGAACACGAAATGCCTTGCAGCACACGAAATAGAACTTAGATGGAATAAATTTAATGTCCACAAATTTCCGCATCAGTAAACAAATACGCACATACTCATAAACAAGTTAGAACTCCTTTTCAGCGTAAAAAAAATATTACTTTCGATAAAATTGCCCACAGAAGATAACAAAATAACTATTAATCATAAAAATGGGAGAAAGGGTCGCATTCAGGCTAAGATTTCAACTGTTGTTTAGGTTATCTCTTGTATTCATGAAGACAACTGTAAGTTCAAAGGTCATAAACTTCAAGCAAGTACCGTAAATATTTTCCGTTGTCTAAATTCGTAGTTTGAGTTGCCCCAAAATTTTATTTCACAGAACGATAGAGGAAACCTTACTCTTTCTATAGAATACCATCTTTACAGCGGAATCCATGTACCAGGTAGGGAGTTTTACTGTTGAAAATTGAGCTTCCTGATAATGCTGTTTAGGAGGGTAAATTTGAAACTTTTTTGAAAATTAAGGTTTGAATCTTTTCCAATTCTAATAACTGTACTTTGTAAAGGAAGGGTCATTGAATTGTGTAATATTGAAATAGTTTTGATAATTGTTTTAGTTTTCTTACACGAGTCGCAAATATGAAGCACATTTTTCAGTGGTTCGAGGGCTTCTCCAAGGGTGAAAATTAAAAAATCGCTTTACTTAAAAAATATAAATCCAAATGAACTAAAAGTTGTATTTTCCTAAATAGTTTCCAGAGGGCTTTCTTGTGAAAAAGTTTGAGGGAATTCGATTTTCGCATTTTGCACACCTATCTGTAGTATTTACAGGAAGTCACTCTTAACATCCCATGTTTCCCCTCTCCTGCCCAAGGACAGTTTATTGTTTACCTTCTGCAATACTGCCCTCCTCAGACTAGTGTATGCTTTGGTTGTGGCAATACACTGAAGCCTAATGCAACCATTCCTGCTCCACCAGGAGAAGATCGTCTCCAAAATGGCAAGAGAGTGGTCATACCAAGGCTGTCTCTACAGAAAGCCTTTGAATGTACACTTCCACTGCAATGTTCTGTCCGTTGAAAGAAAACAACCAAACTTTGATGGAAGGTCTTGTTTCGTGAATTTAGATATAGAATCCCTTCTCACATATGTCCACAGGCAGTTTATCAGAGATCACCTGGGAATTTAGACATCCCTTGAAAACAAGATCGCGAAAACGTAACAGGTAAATCAGTACTTCTAAGGTGTGACACGAAAACAAGCACGGTAATGCAAGCAAAAAAATCAACAAGTTCTCTTCGTAAGGCGTGCACCTTAACTGGAAAAAATTGAAAGCACGCCGAAAATGCAAAATTAGTGCCACGCCCAGATCAGCTACATTACAATGGTTTCTTGCCCACAGTCCTACAGTTGCTTTGTCAAACTTGCTTTCCCCTACACTTGTGTCACATTTGTGAAGCAGCCTTGATTTATTAACATTCATCGCTGTAGAGAATCCAGAATGTTTTCGTTTTAAAATCTGGCCAAATGCATTTTTACTGAGGATCCCTACCTTGTCTGGATTCGCCTTTACTTTTGCTAGCTTACTGTACTTTAAAGATCGTTTTGTGTAGTATCCTTAACCATGAAAAAGCCTTTCCATACACTTTAATTCATCTTTGACTGCAGACCTAAGCGTTCAGTGTACGACTAATGTATACAAAAGCTACATGGAATACGACACAAGTAATTGTAAACCTGGAGTTGGTCTGATCATTTATGAAACAAGAGTGGCATATCACTAGTGAGGTCCCAGTCAGTAGTTGATGTAACGAGAATATCACTTTGACTTTATCAGAAGGAAATGTTTTGTACACTGTATGAAGACACCAAAAACGAAATTCATATACACCAGAGTGGAGATTATTCGCGCTGAAACTAATGTGAGCAACTATACCAAACTGGCATTTCAAGATTACTGTATTTTCTCGATTTATAATCTTTTAAACCTCCTTTAAACTTTTTAAACCCTTTAAACCCGGCTGGGCCAGGCATACTTTGTTTCTATATTTTAGCTAAGCTCGATGTTTATTCCTTATATTCTAGGGCAATTTTTGTTGCCATTTCTTACAGTCCTACTTACAGGGTAACCGGCGTTTAATTGAGTAAGTCGTAACTTGATATACACATTTATTGCGCTCACTGCTGGACCAAAAAAAGGGCTATAGGACTTTTTGTTTGCTGGCATTTTTTCCAAAAAAGATATAATTATGTGTAATTACATTTCCTTAGGTGATATTTTTTCACAGAATACCATGCACAGGCGCTTTATGTTGCTTTGTGCTTTTATTTTGTTTTTTACTTCATTTAAAGCGAATGTTCTGAATCACGTTATTTTCAGTTAGAATGATTTTCGTTTGAAACAGAACAGTAAAGAAGTGTTGGGTTTCTACTAAGTAATAAATTAAACACTAGCATTATTGAGGGATATAGGAAACTGAAGGTGGACGTTCCAGTTGAAACTTGTAGTACATTAACTATTTTAAGGAAGCAGGTATAATGGACCTTTTTGGTGATACGGCAGCCATTTTATATTCTATTGTTCCAAATAGCTATTATGGGATGCTCAAGGAAGGGGGGCAAATTAGTATTTATTTCCCTACTGAACATCCCATAATAGCTATTTGAAACAATAGAATTCAAAATGGCTGCCATATTGCTGAAAAGGTCCATTCAATAGCAATTAACTTTGAACGTTTGTAATTGAAACAATTTTGAGCCATGTTCCTAACCTGGAGGTCTCCATATGTTGTGTTGTAATAGATCTTACTCGCTTTCTGGTTTTCTTTTTGCTTCATTTATTACAGACCAGGTTATGATACTTTTGAGAATTCTTTCTTTCCAATTTTCAGTCGCGTGCATACGAATGAACAGCTTACCTTAGTTGGATAAAAGAACAATTCTCTAAAGAATATCACATCTTAAATGAGAAAACAAAGTCACTCAAGTGACTTTTGTTTTATCTTCCATTCATTTTAGTGACATAAAATAAAGCAACATATTTTATTCCTTACATCTGCAAATAGTGTTTTTAATTGGAAGGGGGTTTGCATTGGAATGACATGGTTATGAGCGTGGGGAGGCGGGAAAGTGAGGTGTGCTCCCCAAGAGATAGCATTTCAGCAGACAGCCAAAGCAAAACCGTATAAGAAAAGAACATTTTCTGGACTGTTTTACATTCAAATATGTAGGAACATAAATTTTATGGGACATGCAATATTCATTTCAAAACAATACACTTCTCACAGTAGGTCAAAAGTACACAGACAAAGTTTTTCAGATGGTACATGGAAAGTCCCAAAATGTGTCAGGTAACAAAACAACACCCCCTTACAATGCACAGTACGTTGGCTTTAGAATGTTTTCATTTCTTCCCAAAATAAAATAGATGCCCTGAAAGAAAACCAATGCACGACACGTTGGCTCTTGAATGGTTTTCTTTCTCACAAAATGTTTAATTTGCTTTTTTGATCGAGCAATGCGTTTCAGGCCGAGATGCTGAATTAATATTCATCGCAATATAAGTTAACAAAATTTTGGCTTCTCATTTTAGTGAGGAAGATTCATATTTTGGTGAAAAAATTGTTTTCCATCAGACCCCGCGTTTTCCACACCCCAGGACCCCTTACCCGGGGACCCCGTACCCCGTAACCCATACCCTGGCGCCGCATTTTCCACCTAGCCAATTACTCAGGCTTTGGAAGGAAAGCCAGAGTCATAAAATGCAAGCCTTTGTTGGTGGCCAAAAGGGGGTCATGGTCCCAGGGGTTCCATGCGTAGACTGTGGAATTGGGACGAGAATGCGACATTGCTTGCTCTTCATGGCAGAATGCTGTGTTTTGCCAAGAAAGTTTTGGCAATAATCACACCTTATACATTCATCTCACATACAAAGATATTGTACGAGTTTAAACTATGAAAACACTGACAAAAAATAGGCACTCAATGACGGTATGTGGCTACTGCTGTTACTATTTAAGAGCATGTCCATGGGTGCACCAGGCAAGTCTGCTACATGCCATCTCACCGATTTCAATGAAACTTAGCCAGTATAAAGGGTCTACCCCAAAACTCAGAAAGACACATTGGTTTCGGTTTTGGATCTTTCAGGGGGGAAGTAGGTCACCCCCCTGGTTTTACTAGATTTTTGTCAAGAAAATTGCCCCAATATAGGCAAAATGTATGAAGCTCTCAGAATGACTGTATTCAACAGATTGCTGCCAAGTTTGGTACACATATTGGTATATCTATAGTGAATGCAAGAGCCTATTGACACTCTATTTGATCAGCCGCTTGTCAATCAATGGACATAAATACGTGACTGTGTTTTTAGACCTTCAAATATTTGACGCTTTAAAGGTCAAATATCTCCCCTTGCCAAAAAGGTATGACACTAATTTCAACATTCCTTTGTCCATGGATCATTTATCTTTAAAAAAGTTAAAACATCTTTGGGCACTGCCGTATTTTCGCTTCGGATGCCACTTGAAAAATGCACTAAAACAAGCTTACTTTAACCCTATCCATCATACAATGCTGGCAAAAGCGGCCACTAAAGAAAATAAATCGACATTTACAAACTTGTTTAACAAGAAAACTGCACCAGAAGGAAAAGTAAGGCTAAAAGGTTTTGAGATTTTGAGAAGAAATTGATGAGATTACGCGTTTTTAGAGATACGTGTCACCAAAATATCGATAGTAAAATCGCAGTGTTTGTGATTTGACATTTGTTATTTTGAGATTTGCTCGCAAAATCAGCTGTTGGCTTTCGTGCGGCATAAAACACTTTTCAGTCTTTCATTCAGCTGTTTATTATCAAGAGGTCGTGCTGTTTATAATGCCCTGAGGAGATTTCAGGGTCACATGCCGAGTTGTTGTTGACAAGTACATTCCAGGTAGTGTGCAGCAACATAACCTTGCACAAGCTAAAAATGACATTATGAGGAAATCTTCCTTTACTGACTAAAAAGGAAATGCAGTTCTAACAAATTCGTTGGTTCAACCACGCATAATTCTAGAGGAAAAGACTGCAGTTGTATTATTATTGTCACTTACCATGGGTTACCACCATCGAAAATTTCCTCCTGGAAGTACTTGTACCGTGACCTGACAACCTTCCAGAATTCCAACAAATTGTTCATCCCTTCAGTAAAGAAACGCTTTCAGAATGTTCTACAAATCTCTATAAGTACATTTATCTACTTTCTGGCCGGCACATATCCGCATTTTTTTTAAATACATGTTGTTCTGACTAAATCTGTACCTCTCTCGATCGCCAGCGTTGAATTGCATCTTCAGTCGACTCTTCAGTCATATTCAGTTGTTCGCATAGGGAAAGATAATGAATTTGGAAAAAGTTAGATTAGCAGTAAACATTTACATTTTTTCTAGCTCACTTCTATTAGTACCTTCCCACTTGCAGTCTTCCCTACGGAGGGCAGGTAGGGATAACTTTTTTGCTTTCTTTCAACAATCCATATCAGACTTGGGGGGTTTGGGCAGGATTAAGTGACAACTGACAAATTGCTAAAATTTTCACTAACAACTGAAAAATCGCCTTTAAAATGTAACGGGCTACTGACATTTGTAGTCCGTTTTACTGACAACAAGAGTGGTTTTTAATTGAGTATCGTAAAACTAAAACCAAAGTAGTCACTCTCGCCAATCACAAAGGACAAACAATGCAGTGAACCAATCAAAATCGAAGTAATAACATGTAACTGACGCAGAGGTAAAACGGGAGAAAGCGCGTTAGATCAGGGCAACATTGGTTTTGCTTTTACTTGTGACTGAATAAGAAAGTGGCGCGAGACTTTTAAGTCAATCGTGTAGCAAAGTGATGCAAAACCAATTACTTTGAGGCTCAAATGAAAAACCACTCTAATAAAACACTTGATTGCTCTTTTATTTTAATCTTTTTCGATCCTATTTGGCTAATAATTCTGCATTTTTAATTAATGTTAATTATTTAAGAAGTTATTATTTTTACAAACTAGTATTGTGTTCTTATCTCTTGTGACTTTTCACCTAAATCAGTTCCGACAAAACAAAATTAAGCTAAATTAAAATCAACTGATAGATGGCACCAACCAATGATGAACAGGTCATTTTACAATTGTGTGCTTAGTTACCTGGCCTATGAATGCAAGCGAGGCTGAAGGTGACCTTGCTTTGATATAGACCTCTCTGCGGTCCTCATTGCCAACTAGTGAGCATGCGAACAACTTGATTTACACAACAAAAGCAGTGAGGTCTTTATCAAGAAAAGGTCATCTGCAGCCTCGTTGCCATTCAAAATCCGTGCAGGCCACTGAACAGACAACTGTAAAATGGTCTATTGTCAAAAGTTACATTTACAACTGGCATTTTTAACGTCCTATCCAGACCCTCCCTCCTACTTCTTTACAAGGTGATAATTGCACCCCTATCAAAACTAATGATCTAAAGTCCAAGTTCTCTCCTTATCTGCAGCCTTCTTCGGACAGTTTCAGCCTCAGCAGCAAGATCATCGGCATCAGCTTCCTCGTCCTCATTCATACTTACAGAGCTGGTCCTTTGTAGTGGGCCACTCTTATTCAGGGCAGAAAGTCGGCTAAAGTATCGAACGATCTGTTGCTCCGTCAACCAGTCGATCTTGGTGAACATTTTCTGACCAGTCTTGTCTCTTAAAGACTTCATTCTAAAGGCCACATCGGAAGCGGTTGCCTTCTTACCAGTTTCTTCTCATCCAGAACATATCTAACAGATAGCTCTTCAGTTTTTCCGAAAAGGTCACTGATTTCCGTGTTCTCCGAAGAGTCCATCCGTGTTCCACTTGGCCAGCCATGGCGGGGGATTGGTCGTCAGAACTGCTGGCTGATGTCTGACCACGAATGTAGCCACCACCTACGGAATGACACGCCTCCGTCCATTTCCGTTTGATCTCGTCGTACACGGACTCCTTTGCTAGCTTTACCATGTGTTTCCTGACGTCCAGGTGCTTTTGGAGGGCGGCGAATGACTTGAACGTCTTGATGCATCCTTCTTCTTGACAGGAGAACATCTCACTTAGAACATCTCAATTGTTCGCAATGGCTGTTGTTCCCTGCCCTGTATATCTATAACTAGAGTAATCCATAGACTCCCCCTCTTGTGTAGCTGAAATTTCGAAGGGACTACAGGATCCCTGTGTCTCGGTGGGGATCTCAGAGGGTGGCTCACCCTCTTCCATATTATTTGTATGGGCGTCTCAACAGTATCTGCATATACCTAGTAAGTGATAGGGTTTATCTTTTTAAGTAAACTTCATTTGCATACCCGACTTCTTTGGAAAATTGATTTTAGATAACCGGCTAATAAGTAGATTGCTCCTCCAAACTTTTTTATTTCAAGGTTAGTTTACAATCAGACTACTTTAATCAGTACAAAAAATACAATCTAAAATTACCTGCACAAAATGGAACAACAGTGTTCCACTTTGCTTTGATTTCTTTTGCCATTTTCAGATTTATTCCCCTCTCAACCTTGCGCCTCCGATTGCCGTGAAGAGGATGCCGACATTTTATTGAAGGTCTGAATCTCACCCCAAGTTCTGCACGATGTTTGGGGCATATTGTGAAATCGCGGCCGTCAGAATGACCAAATAAACCAGTACAAGCTAAAATGAGCTCTTTCTCAGACGCAACAAGTGTTTGAGATACTTTCATTTCTCTCAAATTTCCCACGCGTGATTATTTTAGATCTGATAAGATCTAAGCTAATGATCACGATTTACGGCTGTTAAAAATCTTACCCAATTGGTTTGGATTGAACAGGCCTAATATCAACTCAGTTGAAATGAAAAGCTATTTTTGAGAATTATTTACTGTAAACTTCTTAATGATGCGCTCGAGCGCTTTTGATTACACAAATGTAGACATAACGCGTGTTTATGTACTTTGACGTCGCGAGCATATTTCTTTGGTGTCACGAAACATTACGTTGGCGTCAAGTTTCATTGTCACCGGATTTTGAACAGTAATAATCTCTCGAAAAAAAAAATACATATTGCAACAGAAATGCTGTTAAAAATGACAAAGGTTCTTTAAGAAAAACATCGGAAGGTCAAGGTTGACTTTTGTATCGATCAGTTCGAAGCAACAACATCCCCCTATCACGCAGCTGTGTACCGGCTGTCTCAAAAGAGTGCTGGCGCACATTTACTGGCGAGAGGCCTAGAAAGTCACATAGCGTAAAAATAATTCGAAATGGCGATAAACCAGCTCACATAGCAGCCAAATGTACTCTAGAGGTTTCCAGGACATCCCAAAAGCGTTGCTTAGCGGAAGGGACGAATAATTTGTTGGAATTCTCATGAAAGGTTACCAGGTCGTGTCACGCTACAAATACCATTTATGTGTGGAAATTTTAGGTGGCAGTAAGCCTTGGTAAGTGACAATAATAACACAATAATTGTAGTCTTTTTTACTGGAATTATGCATTACTGAACTAACAAATTTCTTAAAACTGCATTTCCTTTTTAGTCAGTAAAGGAAGATTTCCTCGTAATGTCATTTTTAGCTTGTGCAAGGTTATGTTACTGCACACTAGCTGGAATGTACTTGTCAACAACAACTCGGCATGTGACCCTGAAATCTCCTAAGGGCATTATAAACAACACGACCTCTTGATAATAAAGAGTTGAATGAAAGACTGAAAAGTGTTTTATGCCATACGAAAGCCAACAGCTGATTTTGCGAGCAAATCTCAAAATAACAAACGTCAAATCACAAACACTGCGATTTTACTATCGATATTTTGGTGACACATCTCTAAAAACGCATAATCTTCAATTTCTTCTCAAAATCTCGAAACCTTTTAGCCTTACTTCCCTTCTGGTGCAGTTTTCTTGTTAAACGAGCTTGTAAATGTCGATTTATTTTCTTTAGTGGCCGCTTTTGCCAGCATTGTATGACGGATAAGGTTAAAGTAAGCTTGTTTTAGGTGCAGTTTTCAAGTGGCATCTGAAGCGAAAATACGGCAGTGCCCAAAGATGTTTTAACTGTTTTTTAAAGATAAATGATCCATGGACAAAGGAACGTTGAAATTAGTGTCATACCTTTTTGGCAAGGGGAGATATTTGACCTTAAAATCGTCAAATATTTGAAGGTCTAAAAACACAGTCACATATTTATGTCCATTGATTGACAAGCGGCTGATCAAATAGACTGTCACTAGGCTCTTGCATTCACTATAGATATACCAATATGTGTACCAAACTTGGCAGCAATCTGTTGAATACAGTCATTCTGAGAGCTTCATACATTTTGCCTATATTGAGGCAATTTTCTTGGCAAAAATCTAGTAAAACCAGGGGGAGTGACCTACTTCCCCCCTGAAAGATCCAAAACCGAAATCAATGTGTCTTTCTGAGTTTTGGGGTAGACCCTTTATACTGGCTAAGTTTCATTGAAATCGGTGAGATGGCATGTTGCAGACTTGCCTGGTGCACCCATGGACACACTCTTAAAACATGACAGTAAAGCAAATCATATCGCAATAAAACGAACCAAATACAAAAACGTTTTTGGACTAGTGGCTTATTAAACCATGCGACTTGTTTCTTGCACCACGCAAAATATGTCGATTTCCAAATTTGTGAAGATAAGACTTTCGGTAATTTGAATTACATATCTTACCTCCAAGTTAGTTGGCTTTCTAGTAGGGTGCAGGAAACAAAAATATCACTGTATGATATTGGAGGCAAATTGTGCGGGATTATTTACGAACAAATGTTCTTGCCAAGTCCAAAGGAAAATCTGCATTAACGATAGTTTAGCCAAATTTATTCCACTATTAGTTCAAATATACTTAACACTCTTAGCAATCGCCAATTCTGTTAGAAAACTGTCTCTGACTGCTAAGGAAAATCATGTTACATGACACCACTGACTAGACAAGTACGAAACCAAATAAATAGCAAAGCAGAATACTGCATCTTCCCTTATAAATGAGTTCCTTTTTAAAAATACTTCTACCTTGATTCAGTAAAAAATATGTAGCTTGAATATTTCTTCATAAACTGCATTAAAGGTTGCAAATTCTTGGAAGTTATCCGCAAAAAATGTAACTTGAAAGTTTATGCAAATTATTTGACACCTTGTCGTAAACTGTTGTTTTTGCAAAGGAGTTTATCATGATATTTGTTTTGGCTCTCTCAAAAGAGATTATTCGCTCTCTAAAGAAGATCTGACTCTCGAAAAGGGTTTAAGATCGCATCACGGCAAAGATGTTTAGCTGCACAATTCACTCGGATCACCATGACCAGTAAATAAACTTCGTACAATTTCCACTAGGATGTACAATGTAATTGCCATGTTAAAGTTGTAAAGAGACCTGGAAAATTCTTTGCAAACAAGTTCTCCATAAATGCATAGACAGCTGTTCTTGATTCTTGAACCAAAATGGTTTAAACTCACAACTTGCGATTGGATAAGGATACTCAATGAAGCCAGTAATGAATACTAAATATCTAAGTGGAAGTCTTGTGCTAAAATATCCTGATTCTTTTATTTGCTTTTATTGTGTCCAATACATGTACTAATAACGAAGCCTGAGTAAACGCTCTTAGAGCGTCTACTTTGAATGAAAACAAAATAAAGGTTAGTGAGAGAGTTAAAGGTGAAATGAGCAGACTAAGAACACAAGCAGGCCTTGTGCCTTTAGCAGTGTTACAGACAGACAATTCACCCCAAACAAAAACGATCTTGTTTCAGAATGTTAGATCTCTCCACCTCCCCATGGATGATGTGTAAAGTGATTACAGCATTCAAAAAGCTGATGTCAACATTCTTGTTGAATCAAAACTTTGCTTGTCAGATAGAGAATTGATACATATCAGCTTTGTGAATTTATGCTTTACAGAAATGACTTTACTTAGTGTAACATAAGAACTTGCTATGGAACTGCTGAGTACATTAAGAATGATTTGAATTGTGTTAAAATTCCATACAGATGTAACTTTAATAATTTGGAAGTTACTCTTATGGATTTAAGCCAACCAATTCCAAATATTCATATCATTGGTATCTATCACTTGAAAACTAAAGTTACAATTCGTAGTTAATTAATGCTCTTACTCATTGTCACAACTCAGTATTAACAGAACCTACAATTCCAACTGTACTGCTTGGGGATTTCAATATTGATCTATTGTAGGCAAATACAGATCAACAAAAGACTCTTAAACAAAATATCTTTTAACAGACAAAAAGGATCCATTCCGTTGATTAACCAGTATACTACTGACTACCGTACACAGATACATCATGTTTATACCAATGTAGCACAATGTGTGCAATCAACAGGTACCTTGGAGTCTTACTACAGTGATCATAAGTCTATTTATATTTCCATGAAAGCTGTTTGAATATTTTTCAAAACAATTCATTATGTGTATCATGTATGAGATCATTATATATTTAATTTAGCTGAATATGAAACTCTGCATACCATATAAATATTTAAATGTATCAAGCAACTATTTGAATCATATATAGAGAGCAGTTGGAACATTTATTGGTACAAACAAACAAGGGTTTGAATTTCCTGTGCTTTCCATGTTCCTAAATTTCTAGTCTTCATAGAGATTCAAACTTACATGGTACTCTACCAGAATTTGCAGATGCTTTACATAGGAATAACTTTTTCAGGTTAAAGGAATTATTTTAGCTTCAATGTTTCTTTAGGGAAAGCATGCCATTGGTAACTGGCATTTTCTTTCTTAAATCCTATATCACTTGGACACCACATTTAAATAAGTAGCTTATTTTTTATTCATTCGAATCCCGTTGAAGCCCTGATTTTTTCAGGCTTCTTCTTTCCAATTGCTTAAATTGGAAAATTTACTGCGATGATCATTCTTCACTTTCATTTACAACCGCAGTTCATATATGAATTATTTCATATAAACTTCACATCAAATTAAACATATACATGTATAGTTTTTCTGCATTCATTTTTATACCCTGTGATGATCCTTATGACTTCAAGGAACAACAAGAACAGTAGAAACTCAACATAAGACTTTAATGTCGGCCATGTGGACCGCATGGACCACAGGAAAACTACATTGCTCGTGAGCCCGCACTCTGACTCACCAGTATTGCAACATAATGTCACGCATATTGCCACATCTTTCCTCTCTTCAAACATGAGCAACAAAAGAAGTGTCTCAATAAACTATAAAACACAAACACAGTCAGAAAAACCCCAGCATGTCCTTAGACCTAAACACAGTCCTGAAATGGATTCAGCATAATATGAACAGTTTTTCCAGATCTGGTACACATCAGAGGTGTCACCTGCAAACTTTCAGAGAGCACAGGGAGAGAGCCTTGGGCTTGTTCAACAGGTTCGAAACTTTTGTGGACCTCCTCTGAGGTTGATGGCTGCATTTCTTCAGTGGGTAAGGATATGTCTGGTTCGAACTTTGGTGGTGATGATTCCCTTGTCTTCACTAGGTGCCTTCAGTTTCTTCTATACACTTTGCCTTGTAGATCTACTTCATAAGAACGATGTGCAACTTGCTTGATTACAGTTGCTTTCTTCTACAATTTCTATCAGTCAGTAACGACCTCGTGTGCATGGTGTCACCTGATTGCAGGTCAACTAATTCTTTTGTCCCTCCGTTGTAATAGTGTACTTGATTCGACTTTCTTTCCTTTAACTTCTTCTCAGTACTTTCCACAATTTTAGGTTGGAGCAGTTTTCTAGCCATCAGCAGGCGGGTCTTTGTTTGTCTCCCAAACAATCTTTGAACTGGTGAAGTTTCAATGCAGGCAGATGGCATATTGCGTCAATCAAGAATAGAAAGATATGGTCTTGGCTGCTTGCCTTCACCTTGGTTAGTTGTTTCTTTGCTGACTTGATGGCATGTTCGATCTTTCCATTTGACTGGGGGTAATGGGGTGATGACGTTTAGTTGTCAAATTGCCAATCTGATGCAAATTCTTGGAACTCTCGACGAAAACTGCAGCCCATTGTCACTATAAAGCATGTCCAGTATGCCATGACGTGCAAACTGACTCTTGAAGGAGGTGATGACAGTGCTTGCATTGGTAGTTGATTCAGCTCAAAGTAATCTGACCAAGAAGAGGTCTGCTGCTACATGAGACCAAGGGTGTTTGGGAGGATCATGAGGTATAAGAGGCTCTTTCTGCTGGTTCTTCTGGTAGCTGTTGCATGTATCGCAAAAGCCAATGGAATCCTTGATTTCAGCTGAAATACCAGGCCAAAATAAACAACCATCTATACTAATGTGGCTTGAGTGGACTTTCTTTACCATCAGTGGTCTAAGCGCTTCAGGGATGATCACCTGATTCCCTTTGAAAAGAATACCATCTTGAATGGTAAATTCTTCTTTAAAGTGGAAGTAGTTCCTGATTTCAGGTGGTACTTCTTCTCTCTTATCAGGCTAACCAACCTTGATGACATTTTTCAGCTTCTGATCAAAACGAATGCAACCATGAACGATACTGAGCAACTCTTTTTCTATCTGCGCATAATTCTTCTCAGTGTTTGTTAATGCTCTTGAGCTGAAAGCTACAGGCTGACCTTCCTGCATGATTACAGCACCAAGGCCAGACTCGGTGTCACACAGCAAGGTTACTTCTTTAGTGTTGTCGAAATACCTGAACATGTTCTCTTGTGATCAGCTGCTTCACGTGGTTTAGTGCAATTTCATGTGCATCATCCCAATGCCATTCCCCATCTCTATCAAGCAGGCGTCTTAATGATTCTGCCACATCAGAAAGGTGTGGAAGAAATTTTCCTCTGTAGGTGATCATTCCAAGCAGTCTTTGCAAGGACAGTTTATCCACAGGAGTAGGCATCTTCACAATTGCCTTCACTTTGTTTGGATCAGGCTCCTAACCATCTGGAGTTAGCTAGTGGCCAATGTACGGTACTTCTTGCTTTCTTAAATGCAACTTCTTTGGATTGAGTTCAATCTTCTCACGGCAATGCTCAAGGAGAGCAATTAAGAGCCAGTGTCAGTAAAAATCAGTGTCATGTCTGCCATGTTTCACGCCAGTTTTCATTTTCACAAATAAGGAACAAGACAATACAATTGCTAAGATAGTATGGTAATTATAATGGTTATCTCTATGGCGTGAAAATGGCACAGTGGCTCCAATTTTCCTTGCAGTTTTTTAACATTGGTAATATAATAATCAAATGGACAAAGTTTAAGGAAATTTAAGACATTCCTTTTTCCATAGAATCACCTAAGCTGTTTAGCTTTTAGCTTCCACTTTAACCGTTTTGTTTTGAAAAATATATTCAAACAACACACAGGAAATACAACCTAGCAGTAACACTCTCCAGTAAAAGGAAATCTGTGCCGCACATCTCCTGATTTAATTACCAACGAGGCATCTCTTCAATCCACAGTTCATGAGTAACAGTTATGCCTGGCCACATCAACTTTACTTCCTGAATTCTGTTGCTTGTACTATGTTTGTTATTGTATATTGATAATTTTGTGCTTTTGGAATTACTGGACTTATCTTGTATCAGAAATTATACAGTCAGCATGGATCACTAACTGTCAGCTGTAACATAAAAGGAGGCAATCAACAAACATTATTACACAGTTGTGGCATCTTTCCAGACTGTCTAGTACAGTTGCAAACCATATTCACATTCACTCTATAAAATTACAATAACAACCATTTTGTTAGAATTATACAAATAAACTGCCAATTTTGTCATGAAAGCATCTCAACGTCTTTCATTACTTAATAAATACCAGTTAAAAAGTAACCATCTAACCTTGCAATCCAGAAGTTAATGAGGAACACCATCCTAAAACATGCCATTTGAGAAACGATATTACAACAAGGAGCCCTGAAGAGTGACCCATTTTAATTAATTCACATTTTTTCATGCAGATTTAATTCAATTAGAACATAGCTGAAAGCTGTCCTAGGCCCCGTTACACCCCAGTCTGATATGGATTAGTGAAAGAAAGCAAAAAAGTTAGCCCACACGAGGCCCTACCTGCCCTCCGTAGGGAAGACTACAGGTGGGAAGGTACTAATACAAGTGAGCTAGAAAAAATGTAAATGTTTACTGCTAATCTAACTTTTTTCAAATTCACTATCTTTCCCTATGCGAACAACTGGATATGACTGAAGAGTCGACTGAAGATGCAAATGGTGGGAAACATGTGGAGATCTGCTGGTCAACACATTGCTGGCTTAAACTTTATGTAACGCTATTCAACGCTGGCGATTGAGAGAGACACAGATTTAGTCAGAACATGTAGTTAAAAAAAATGCGGATATATGCAGGCCAGAAAGTAGATAAATGTACTTATAGAGATTTGTAGAACATTCTGAAAGCGTTTCTTAACTGAAGGGATGAACAATTCGTTGGAATTCTGAGAGGTTATCAGGTCACGCTACAAATACTTGTGGGAGGAAATTTTCAATGGTGGTAACCCGTGGTAAGTGACAATAATAATACAATTGCAGTCTTTTCCTCTAGAATTATGCATGGTTGAACCAATGAATTTGTTAGAACTGCATTTCCTTTTTAGTCAGTAAAGAAAGATTTCCTGGTAATGTCATTTTTTGCTCGTGTTAGTTTATGTTGCTGCACACTAGCTGGAATGTACTTGTCAACAACAACTCGGCATGTGACCGTAAAATCTCCTCACGGCATTATAAACAGCACGACCTCTTGATAATAAACAGCTGAATGAAAGACTGAAAAGTGTTTTATGCCGTACGAAAGCCAACAGCTGATTTTGCAAGCAAATCTCAAAATAACAAACGTCAAATCACAAACACTGCGATTTTACTATCGATATTTTGGTGACACGTATCTCTAAAAACACGTAATCTTCAATTTCTTCTTAAAGTCTCAAAACCTTTTAGCCTTACTTTCCCTTCTGGTGCAGCTTTCTTGTTAAAAGAGCTTGAAAATGTCGATTTATTATCTTTAGTGGTCACTTTTGCCAGCATTGTATAACGGATAAGGTTAAATTAAGCTTGTTTTAGGTGCAGTTTTCAAGTGGCATCCGAAGCGAAAATACGGCAGTGCCCAAAGATGTTTTAACTGTTTTTTAAAGATAAATGATCGATGGACAAAGGAATGTTGAAATTAGTGTCATACCTTTTTGGCAAGGGGAGATATTTGACCTCAAAATCGTCAAACATTTGAAGGTCTAAAAACACAGCCACATATTTATGTCCATTGATTGACAAGCGGCTGATCAAATAGATTGTCACTTGGTTCTTGCATTCACTATAGATATACCAATATGTGTACAAAACCTGGTAGCAATAGGTTAAATACAGTTGTTCTGAGAGCTTCATACATTTTGCCTATATTGAGACAATTTTCTTGGCAAAAATTTAGTAAAACCAGGGGGGTGACCTACCTCCCCCCTGAAAGATCCAAAACTGAAACCAATGTGTCTTTCTGAGTTTTGGGGTAGACCCTATATACTGGCTAAGTTTCATTGAAATCGGTGAGATGGCATGTAGCAGACTTGCCTGGTGCACCCATGGACACTCTTAATACTCATTGTACAAACGATCCCTCTTCAAGGAAAGTGATAAATGCTGTACACCGATAAAGCTCTAGAAGTACACATACACTGATGATGAAAAGAAAATCATTCGCAATGATATCAGTCATGTCTCAGTTTCTAAACTGTCGGAGTATGCCTTCCAGTTTACCAACAGCGCAACATGCCGGTACAAAAGAGTGACAGTATCGGAGGCAATTGCCTCCTGTGAAGAATGGGATGAGGTCGAAATGGTAGGAAAGATAATCAACCTTGGATCCCCACATACTGTACAGCACAAAGGACAAAAAGTGTCTACCACTATTAATGTAGGTGAAGCTGTGTTGGCCAATACCACTGGATCTATTTGTCTTGACATATGGGACACCAATATTCCACAATTGAGACTGGGTCATATCTACTGTAAAAAGTCCTGTGGGGATTCGTCTTTGGTCTGGACAGAAAAAGATTTCCACCACAAAAACACACACGGGTCACTGTTGTAGAAGATGAATCCTTCAGCGTGATTGCTGTTGAAGATCGTGATGACACTCGTAAGCTAGGCAAAGTTTTTGCGATTGACAACATTCTCTCCATTGAGAAAGTGGAACACTTCAGCAAATGCATCAATTGTACCAGAAAACTAGTACAAGTTACCTTGGACAACATTGTACAATGTGATCACTGTGGACACAGCATGCAACTCTCCCAAAGCTAACGGAGCATAATGGCAAAGATTGTCGCTGCTCAAGAAGATGGCCAAACTGCTAGACTAATGATGAGGTGGATGTGTTGAAGACGATCCTTGACAGTGATATTAACTCACTTGGAGAAGGTGAGATTACTAAAAAAAACTGCTCGTGGTACAAAATTTCAAACTGAAATACAATGTGCAATCACAGATTGTTTCTGAAATTAACTATAAGCAGAATTTTGAGTAGAACTATGTCAATGAAGCTAAGTTTATAGTTTCTCCTCAGGGAGTGAAAGAAACCAACATTGTCAATTGTAGATGAACTAATTTAGTCAAGCTAAGTTTATAGTCTCACTTTGGAACCGCAAGAACTAAGATTGTCAATTGTATAGACATATGTTGATATTTTGGTTGTCAGCACTGAGTTGCCTAGCTATTGCAGCTCAATGTGTGATGACAGATTGTTTCTGAAATTGGGTCTTAGCAGATCAGAATTACGAGTAGAACTACTTTAACGAAACTAAGTTTCTAGTTTCACCTTGGGAGCAAAAGAAACTAACATTGTCAATTCAGTGTCAATTGTGTTGACTGAAGTCAGTAGTTTTGTTATGAGGAGTTGAGTTGCCTAGCTGTTCCAGTTCAATGTATGATGACAGATTGTTTCTGAAATTAAGTTTTAAAAAGTTCAATGTAGAAGAACTAATTCAGTCAAGCTGAGTTTATACTTTTATCTTGGTACCAAAAAAAAAAACTAACATTGTCAATTGTATTGACTGATGTTAGTACTTTTGTTATGAGAAGTTAAGTTGCCAGTTCGAAGTACAATGTAAAATGACAGTTCTAGCAGAATTTCAAGTAGGAAACTAATTTACTGAAGCTAAGTTTCAAGAGATTCTCCTCGAGACCGAAAGAAATTAAATGACATTGTCAGTTGTATTTTGCTAGTTTTGTTATGAGGAGTTGTTCATTTTCGTCTTAAATGTTTCTTTTTGTAATTCAGGTTACCTTATAATTAGTTATTAAATCTTGCAATAGAAGAAGTCATGTCAAGTAAAACTAGAAATATGATTCTAATTTGCAATTAAAGTTTTAGGAAGTTTATTCATGTCATCTCCCTGTAAACTGGGGAACCCTCTCCTGGGCTCAACAATGATACCTTTATTACTCTATCCTGTATCATGTTGCGAATGTCACGCTGCCATGTAACGCAATGTTTATTTAACAACAAAAGCAGACTGAATCACGTTTATATTTATATGTTCAATTCACTTTACAATTTTTTTCTGGACTTTAAAGAATAACAGAATGACGCAAGGCACTCACCCAACACAGTTTTTCTTTGATAATTTCAAATCATAAGGCTGGAGAAAGTAGTCTGTTCCAGATGTTCCGATAGAAAGACCACTGTAAAAAAGGTATTTTTTACCACTCTCCATTCTGCACACTGCACCCCACACAATATGAATGCCAAGAACTGACTATGGTACACTTAGCATAGGCTTTCGCTGTTTCCATATAGGTGACACTTTGTACAGACTTGTTAAAACGAATCAAAGGCTCCCTGAGCCAGCTCATGGATGAATAGTTGACTCTTGCCTCTGTGGCAAAACGAGTCTGTGCAAAACTTTTGTATGAAAATGCATGTCACCTGTACTCTCTTGAAAATCAAGTAATTTTCATGTGAAATGTTTTGCACGAGCATTTATTCTAAAAAAGAGGCAAACAGCAACTCCGAAGTGGAACTAAAGTCTGCATATGAAACAGGTGGCCCATCAGGCCAAAGCTTATCCTGGTTTCTGTACCATGAAGCGATTAGCAGTATTTCTACTACCCCGGTTGGGATGCTAGTCGATCACAGGGTTACCCCACAATATTAAATTTGCCAGCACTTATTTATACATATATTTAACATATATTTTCCCGCCAAAATCGCAAAACTTATAACCCTCATTAATATTGCTTGCTACAAGTAGGACCATGCAAACGCACCATTCAGAAATTTTGGCATGTATGGTTTTTCAATTTTGTGCCCAAGTCATATGACTTGACTTGACATTAACGTAAATTTAGCAACTTAGCGATTTAGTGATTTAGTGACTCTTAAGAATCTCAAATTTTTTACATTAACGTGCTATTTTTCAATTGGATGAAACTAATTAAGGAAAATCAAACGCCATAGCAGTGTTTTCGACTTTTCTTGGATGACATAAGTGTAAAGATCAGGCCCATGAACTCATCAATTAAGGCAGTCAGATTTACCTTAACCAATTTAAAGTTGATAGCTATTCTGCTCTTAATTAAGCTCCAAGCTATTTTGCCTCTATGCTTTCACAGCGTTCTAACACAAATTCGTCGCGGCATTTCAAATTGTTTTTTTTGGCAGCACTAAGATATCTTAACTGCCACCGCGGTATTTTCCTTCTTTGACTTGACGACAGGCTAACGCTCATAGCGTCATTTTCCTAAACTCTTTATATTCCTTTGTTTAACTTCCCAGTGGATAAATAGCCAAGTGTAATCAATCTGTATTATCAAAGAAAAAACTGTGCATTATTGTTTAAAACATTAAAGAATTGATAAGTGTGATCTCGCAAGTATTGTTTCCGTTGGCAAGAATAGTTCCTGCCGCCGCCCAGTTTTTGCAGGTGCGAAATATATCCTATCGTTATTCATACAAACGTCTGTCGTGAAGGCTGCTGTTATTCAACTCAAAAACCAAGAACTTTCAGATCATGCATTGATTATCTGCCCAAAATTCATCCCTATCTATGAGAGTTATTTGCAACTGTCAGACTTGATTTCGAATTAAGCATTCTGTGCCCAATTTATTGTTTCAGAGTTAGAAGACGCATAATTTTTTAAATGTATTTTTGGAGCGGCAACGCTTGACCCACGTGGGCTTTAACTTGGTCAATTATCACACATTTTACCAAGATTGAAAGTAATTGTTGTCAGCTCCATACAGTTCTTTAGGGGTCCACTGGCTTGCGCTATTTTGAGAGAGGACAAAGAGGACAAAGCCGACCCAAACCTAGGGAATAATGCGGTGGTGGAATAAAATGCGGACATCACGGCCACTTTCTTTGTAGGTGGTTTTTGAGCAGGTAACGCTGAGTGGGTAGCAGTTGCAATCAGTAAGTTTTCATTACAAATTGTTTCAAACCCGTGTTTAAGGATACATCACCTTCTTGGAAATCTTGTCTGAATTTCTTATATTTTTGTACGATTTCCTTTTTTGCTGCAAAGGCATGCCGCAGAGACCATTTATAGTTGATATTGGAATGACAAAATCGCTGTGGCCCCGTGCTCAGTTAAATGATTGAGACGCATAAAAATCTACAGAGTTTGCCTTTGGAGTAAGCACAGAAACAGGGGCCCCAGAACTGCAGTTTATTTTCTAGAATGGTTTAAAATGTGGTGTCGGTTTTATTTGACTTGGGTTTAGGCTACAGAAAAAAACATTACTGCTGTTAAAAAGTTGAGTACAACAATGCTGTAAAAGCGCTCGGTCTTATGTACCAACAACACATTTCAAAGAAATGCCTGAAGCATGCAGATAAAGGAAATAGCATTGTGAACCTACTGACTTACAAACTTTTAATTTTTTTATTTTGAACTCATGTTTGCGTGTCATTATTCTTCACTATTGCAGATTTCGTAAACACATGGCAAGCGGATGAGAGTCGAGCAGACGCGATTCAAGTGTTAGCGATGATGGTAACTGCCAGTCTTTATTTTATGTTTGCTTCCTTTTTGGCACGGATCACAATTCATGTTTACCAACTAGGATGCCTTTTGATTGATAATTATCTGCTTAGTTAACTAATCGGTTCTTCTGTGGTCATTTATAGATGCATGAGAGAGAGAACGCTCGAGCAGAAGACGCGAGCGCGACAACCGAAGGAGACGGATAAGACGAGTGCAAAGAGGTATTACACTGCAGAAAAATTGTTTTCTTACTTTTTATGATTTTCAAAGTCCACAGTTGTTGTAATTGAAGAACATATGTACTGATTGTGGGTCCTTTTCCTCGTAGAATGCGATGCAGAAAGAGATGAACGTAGAGAAGAAGAAGCAGAAGAAGGGGGAAGAAGAGATGAATTACGAAGAGTTAGAGTTTTTGAAGGTGACTTAAGAAACTGCCTGCAGTTGAGGAAAGGTTAGTGTTCATAGCAGTTGGTGACTGTCTTTCCTGGCATTGTTGTGAAGAAAAAACAAATAGGTATCTTTACCATGCATGGAACTGAAAACACAGTTTAATAGTTAATGAGTCGATGTTAGATGTTGTTATTGCGACAGATTCCGCTAAAAATATATTCATAGCACGCTAATTACTATTTGGAACATCTCACATTGAATCGTTTCCTAAGAGGATCCACAAGTAAATTTGCAAGTTTTCTCGATAAAGTTTATGTCAAGCCTTGTAAAAAATACTCAGGCGTTTGCTATTTTGTTTTGACCTGAAGTGAACGATCTGCTCCAATTATAAAATGAAAAGGTTCAAGTTCTGTTTTTTCTTTCGAAGTCAGTTTGAGAGCCAAAGTCTCCATTTAACAAATTCGGAAGTTATTTTTTTACACGTTTGTCCTGTTAATGATCATGAATTTCGGCATACCATGTGGATCCACTATAGCCCAGTGTATCCGCAAAATTCTCCCGCCAGTATTTTTGACCTATCAAAAGTCAATTAAACTGCAAGATCAATATTATTGTGACTATCTCGTGTGTACCGTTTTTCCCGTGCTTGCCATTAGTCATTAGTCTCGTATTAAATTCTCTATGGCTTGGTGTAAATCATTTACACAACGCTCTCTCCTGGTACACTTAAGGAATAGACCACAAGTTTTAATGGTTTATAGACTCCTAAACCACGCGGGATGTTGGAAGAACATTAGAAGATTTTGTAAATCACTAGCCGCAGGTGATTTATTTACGAATTCAAGTGGTTTATCATGCCTCTAAACCATAGAAACTTGTGGTCTATTGCTTAGGGTTAGAAAACACGCGAAATTTCTATGAGTTGACTGGCTCAATAAACCATAACTGATTGTCCAATCTGAGCGCGCGCATTCATGTAATTATTATATAACATGGAATATACCACTCGTCAGTTGAATTTTCTTGGTATACAAACTCGCCTAAAGGTTGGCATAAAAGCGACTCGTGGGATATTCCATGGTATACCACTCAAAAGTGTTGCATAACTAGTAAGATCGGAACAATCGCATAAAAAGTCCTCTTCTACACAACCCTGTGTATCATTTCCTATGTAACATTCGAAATTTGTAAATTTTACATTCATATATATTAATTATCTTATCTCCCATAGTGCGCTGTTTTAACTGCCGAGGAATGGGCCACAAGGCAAGGGCCTGTCCCTCGGCCAGGATCGGAAGACGAGGAGGGAGAGGCAATACACATCAGCAGCCAGCACCAGCACCAGCACCAGCACCGAGCACTATTGTGCACCACCACCACCACTACCAAAACAACACACGTGTTAATTTCTCTTAATTTTTTCTTTTACCGTGATTTTCGGCTCTTATTTTGTTTTTAAATTTCATGTTATCTTCCCATGAGTAATAATTTTTCTGCATTTCTTTCGTCTCGTTTTGCCAATAGAAATAACTCTCCAATTTTGTTTTATTATTTAACTAAAATAATTTTATGTTCTTTTTCACTACCGGTATAATTGTTTCTCGTTTTTTCGTACTTTTTGATATAAAATAATTTTCAAAGATCCCCTTTTTTTAAATTATTATAATTTTTTCAATTTCACATTTAAATTTTTTTCATGTTTTTCTTTTTTCATGGTATAAAATCAATTTCATTTTTCTCTTTTTTCCTATAAATGACATGTTCCCCAATGTTCTCATATTTTGCAATTTAGAATAATTTTCCTATACAATATATAATGATTTTTTTCCAATTTTTTTTATTTTATAATATTTCAAAAGAATTTTGATTTGGCAATAATAACTAATTTTTCAACTTTCTCCGATTTTCCAATGCCAATAGATTATGATAATATGTTCTTGCCAATACTGTATAATAATTTCGCATTTTTATAAGTTTCTCGTAATATCTAATGTAAAATAAATTTTCCATTTTCTCAATTTTCCAATAAATATTTCTTCATTTTTTTCAGGAAATTTGTTATATTTCCCAATATAAAATAATTTTACAACTAGAACAATAGAATATTTTCAAATTTCATCTTTCTTCCAATATACAGTGATTTTACATTTTCACTTTTTTCTTATTTAACGATGTAAAAAAGTTTCTTTTTCAAGTTCCAATTTCCAATAACTTATTTTCCAAAAACATTGTGTCATGATTTTATTTAAAGATCATAGTAAGTGTCTCTCTGTACTGTCAATGACGGTACTTTGAAAATCTTTTTTCCAAATTGTGTGGAGTTGGACTTTTTTACTTCCTTGTAAAAGTTATTATTAGTTAATTTCTTCTTCATTGGCCGCTCTTGCTCAAACCTACTCCAAAGTAAAATTTTCCTCTCTAAGATTTCTGCCTAGTTCCTGCTTGTCCAGAAAGCATAAATATGACCGGAAAATTTCATCGTTACTCAAAATTGGTATATCTTTCAGTCGAGTATATGAATAGTGCCTAGCCGGCTTTTGTCGGTCAATCTCATTCCCAGGGTTTCTCTTCTTCCCAGCCCCTGGAGTGAGAGAGGGGCAGGAAGAAAATAGACCCTGGGAACGAGGTTGTTTGTCTGATATTTTTGTGTCTATCTTGTTATTATTTTTTTAACACGGTCAAATAAAAGTAAGACTCCCCGTTTCTCTTGACAGCGAAATCCCTGAAAAAAGATCGCACGAAAAATAGTGGAACTACCCCGATGAGAAGGTAGACTGCCTGCCAGATGTTTAAGTTTCAAGTGCATGCGATTGGAGCGTCTACGCGAGGTTGCGAGCGCGGAGAAAAGAAATTTTTTTTTCCAATTTGCCGCCTTTGAAACCTGTTTGATTGCCGGTTCTGCCCAAGTTTGCAAACTGATACCATTTCGCGGCAGTTATTGTTGTGAAATCGATCGCGTAACAGTGAACACTTCAAGTTTAGTTGAGTTCGTTCTTCGTTTTCAGTGGATGTTTTAACTGTAAACCCTTGGAATGATGGAATAAGCCATGAGAAACACCAAACAAGTGTCCCTAAAAGAGAGATGATATTGACTTTTTGTGATTTTCTCTTCGCTTCTTTCTCTAATTTACATAACATTAAATAAGGTACAACCGACTACCCGTATCCTCTAGAGACCTCTAGGGTGAAGGGGAAAACTTAAAATGGAGGGTCTCTGAGCAACTCTGCATCTTAATGGAATGTAGGCTGAAGTTATTCAACGTGTGGGCTGTAAACTCTACCAGTCCCTGCCCGTCGCCTGCGCGCTTTAATTTTCGATTGACCCCACTGACCGAGAGCCTAAACATATGGCGTACAATCCCACCAAAATTCATTGGTTGAATTTTAACTTCATCATTTAAATTTTCAACTTCAACGATTGAATTTCACAGCTCCATTTGAAATTTTACACTCTTCTTTTAGATTTCACATCATTGGAAGACGTTTTTTCACTTATCTTTCCGTTTTTTGAACTCAAGGTTTGTATTTGACATTCCTCGCTGTACATTTTTAACGCGCTTCGTCAAAATTACAGTCGAACCATTCATTTTCAACTCGACACCAGGAATTATACTAAACATTGAAGTAATCGTCATACACTGCTACTTTTTATTAGTATTGATACCAGAACCAGTACTCTACATTTGACTGATATGCAAACTTTGTATTCGATACTAGCTCCATGCATTTTGCCACTCACCGAGTCATATTGCAAACTCCACATCGGAAATTTTCAACTTGACTTTTGAATTTGTGTCTACGCTTCAGTGATCATTGGTTGAGAGTGGGAGGGAAGGAGAGGGGAGGGGTTAGACCTCTTCCCCAGGCTCTCTCAGCTTTCGGCTCCATTTGTCCCGTTTTCGCGGCTACTTGACCGCCAGCTTTCTTGTTGTGCTCTTTCAGCACATGTAGGCTAATATCCTGGGTATTTGTACAGTTCAGTGTAGCGATGGACCCATTGAACACGACAAAAAGGAGACTCCTTCGAGTTGCGGGTGTACTCCTTTCTCTAGCTGATCAAAGTAAGTAAACGCATCTTATTTGTTGTACCTATTTTTATTTAAGTTTTTAATGAAGTAGAAGGCGGCCTGGTGGTTTGACAGTGTTTTCATAATATTTGCTTGTGTTTGCTATGAAATAACTGTAGCCTCTATCAAAATATGACTGTTGGTTGGATGATTCCTTACCATTAAGACAGAGAATCCATTTTTATCACAATAGAAATTTCGTTGTCTAGATACCCGGCACACGGCAAGTGTTTTCAAAATACTACATACCTGGCAGTCTGAAATCATTCTAGAATTTCAACAGAAAAACCCATCCAATCCTTCTTAAAACTGTAGATATTTGTTTAGAAATGTCATGCGATTTCAATTAGAATTTTTGTATTTTGTATTTTTGCCGCTGGTTTTTGCTTTGTTTTCGAGTTAAAACATATGCAAAAAACTTGGCTTTTCCTAGCCATGTCTTTAGGAGTTTATTTGTTGAACAGCAAACAGGCAGACTGTTTATAGTGTATGAAGTCAAAACCAAATCCCACAGCATATAGAGCGAAAATCTGGGAACAAATTGTTTACACCAGTTATTGTGACGTGAACACGACACGTGAATCAATCGAGCGTCAAACGAAATTGCCATCAAACAAAAAAGAGATGTGCCGCATTAGAGACCTGTATGGAGACCCGTACGTTGCGCAGAAGGGTTAATCTGTTAATCTGTCAGCCCTATTTATAGAGCGTTTTCAGGTGGAGTCATCAAATTCTTAAATCCAAAACTAAACAGCCACCAGGCATTTGTAAGCTAACAGGCTAACGAGAATACACATTTATGAGCAACGATTAACGAGATTAGGCTTGATTACCGGCCACTCTTCGGGAAAGGAGCCCATGCTTCACGTAGACCAGACTCGAGAAAGCGGCGGAAATCGAGCCTACAACAAGATGGGGGATCCCATACAAAGAGGCCAGCAAATTTACAAAGCTCTTTGTAGCCATGAAACAAGCAACACTCTGTTAAATCTGTCAACTGGTGTAGGCGGATACCCATAATTGATTGACGAATCGGAGAGGTCCAAAAGATCTTTTCTATTTCTGCCAGATCAATTCAAATAGAGAACTATTTGTTTTGTTGATATTCCCCAGGCCCTGGATCTTGACAGCTCATTTGGAATGACAGGTATTGCAGTTAGAAACGTGTGCATGTTCCACGAGGCAATTTATACTTCAGCATCGCTTTGCCGATACACCGAGGACCACTTAGGACCACTAAAAGAAAACGCTTTTTCACGCTACTCGTTAGTTTGCCCGAAAGCTAATTAGAAATGAGTTTGCCAGCAAGTCCACAACTTAGCATCAGTGATACAGAGGTATGTCTGAAATTTCCTTTTCCTGAGCCGTGCGTTAAATAATTGCAGATGACAAAGGCATTCTTTTGCTGTCTATGTGCCTTTTATATCAGTCATAATTTCAAGACGTGATTCAGCAATCACGAACTCATTTCACAGTTTAACGCAGCATCATACTGGAGTCGCAAGTTTCTATTTCTAATTCAGCGGTGTCCAAGCTTCTAACGAGAATTCGTGAATTGATCTGAACTTCCGCGCATTTTCGTGCATTTGAACCTCGATTCACGTATCATTGACACGAAGTTTAGCTGCTCCGACCAAATACGTTTAATTCTTATACAGTTTTTAAACCTACATTCTTCGCATTGCGAAATAAAGTCGCCTGTCGTTTTATCGCTCCCGAGCAGAAGTTCAAAGTGCTAGTGATTAATTAGAGCAAACTCTTTGCAGGCGAGAGATCACAATGACAGGGACTCCGTCTACAGTTCGGAAGAGTTCAGTGATCAGGATGGCCATCAGGAGGAATTGATTCCCCCATCACTCAGTGAGGTTGGTATCGATTGATTAACTTCTCTTCTATCGGTCAGCGAACTAAAGACGCTGTTGTTTGGTCCAACTACTACCCAATCTTGAACCCCATATTTTGTTAGCTGAGCAATAGTCTAGTCAGATAAGAATGCTTAACTCGACCGAACCGATTAGCAAAAATAATAGCACTTTTTTTTTCCCCTAACTAACCTTGCCTTGCACATAATTTTGGATATAATTTCGTATGATCGGAATTGTAATCAGTTTTATTTGGATAGCTTAAGGTGGCTCAAAACAGTTTCTAGCACTTAGATTGCGCTGGGTCATTTACAACTACTCTTTATCACTTGAAGCTACACACATGTTATTAAAAAAATGCATGATCATTGGTGAACACATTGTTATCATTTTCGTGACACAACAGGTTACCATAGCAACAGTATGACCTGCTAAAAACACCATTAACTACAGCTTTAGGGGCTTATAATTCAAAAACGTCATGGTGAATTTATGGTTTTCTATTATTCAATTTTAAGAAGTTAAATTAAATTAAATTTTTAATGACGCAACTTTTGGCAAAGTTTCAAAGAAATTTTTGTACACAAGGTTCCGAGTGACCTTAAATTTTGAGTTATTTATTTAAAATTTAAGCTTATTTATTTAATCCCAATTTAATACGTATGGCTAATTGCGAGAGGGTTCACTATATCGTCAAGCCATGTTTGCATGTTTCAAAACGTTTGATGGTTTGATATAAAATTGAAAGTCTCAGTCAATGTGCATATATTTGCTTTTAATAGCTGAAAATATATATGTGCTACATGCATACCAGTTAGTCTTAAATTGTGTGAAAAATAACTTCTTGCCATGTAGGGATCCGACAATGGGGAGTTTGAAGAAGTCTTTGAGAGCCTACACAGCTACCTTGCCAAAACACCCAGTCCAGGAATCCCCGTAAGTATACAAAAATATGTTGATCATTCAGCTAATTTTACATATGTACAGGAAAGGAATTTGTTTGGTCAAACAATCTCTATTTTTATTTTAGCGGCAGCATTCAGAACTATGTTGTTGTTAAATCAAAGTGTAATATACTTGTTGCAAACAATTTGGAATATAAAGTTTTATTGCTCTCTGTTCAATCAGATATTGATTGTCATGGATGTGCAGGTTTATTGGAAAGGTTCACGACTCAATTGAGTCAGATCTTGAATTCCATCAGCATGTATATAAAATGTACAATGTAATTTAACAAGGTTTGTCTTAACAACCGTGACTGCCTTATTAGAACCATCCACAAGGATAACTGCATGATTTGACAAAATAAATTGCAGTCAGTTTACAGGGAACAAACACTGAACTTCTTCACAAGACAATAAGACAATTGTTATGAAGTCAAATGTAGTTCATTTAGTAGTGGTTCCATTAAATGAAGTTCAGCCAATTATTGTTTGATTCACAGGAAGATTCTGATGATGATGAAGAGAGACAGGAAGAGGAGGAAAGTGACCAGGTTGTTGACATGTAATTTAATTAATTGTCAATAAGCATTTAATTTAAAGTGAAGTGGTGTCAATGACCGTTTCCTAAATGTAATTTGCAACTGCAATGCACTTGTTTATGGCTAAAACACAATCAGGGTGGCAAAGTAGGGGTCCCTTAGATGCTATTTTGTATTTAAAATGTTTGTTGGTAAAGTCAAATGAAACAAGTCTATGACTGATTTTTCAGTGCATAAAATAGACACATATATACCATTAAATTATATACCATTAAATTATTGTCAATAAATTTGTCACACTCATAACAATATTTATCATAGTAAGCATGCATCAATTAGATTTTTTTAAAAGGCATGTCTGAACAAACATTTTGAGTGAGATATATAATTGAACATGTTAAATCATACTATTGCTGATTTGTGGAATTGGTTGAAGATCTTTAATGGGGGAGGTACCCAACCCTTTACATAGTTTTGATTGCATTTGTTTTGTTTTTGTTTGTGTGTAAACCACCCAGCTCCCTGCAGACCCTCCTGGAAATTCAAACTTTGCTTCCTGGACAAGTGAAGTTCCAACTGTACTTGTCCACACCTGAATTCTAGTTATCCTTCCATCCCAACCCATACTGTTGGGTTGTCTAATCCTAAGCCTAACTCCGATCCACAAGGTGCTCTTTTGCATGTACAATTAACTCTTGAAATTGATCATGTGATAAGTTGTTGTGCCAGTTTGCAAAGTGGATGCTTTGGCAACTCAGGTATTTTACTTAATTATACCATCCACTGTCACAAAATCAACCTTAGTAGTGCCAAAAATTATATTATTCATGTTCGCTTTCTTGATAGAAATCTTGAGCTCATTATCTAATTGTTTAATAGAAATAAATATTAGCATGAGGTGTCGAAGTAATGATGGCACAAGCAAAGAGAATTTTCATTTTGAACATCAAAGTAAGCAACAGAGCTATCAATAAGGGCTGTACCCCTTAGCACCAGTTACGGCTGAACATGTTGGATGGGTCCTTGATGTTACAGTTGAACTTTGCTGTTGTAGGTTTAATTCATCCATAAAGTAACAAATTTGTGACAGGTGTGGAGATCAAGGCTACAGTTGAATGAAAACTTAATGACAGCCCTGAGCAAGTTGTTTTCTTTTTTTAAGTCTTGGTACTTTCTAAATGAAATAGAAAACAACATGTTCTCCGTGATTCCATTGATTTATAGAACCACTCATGAAAATTTTGAAGAACTTGAAAAACGTTAGAAACACTTGGCTAATGGCTCCTGTTCCAACAGCATTTCAGTTTCTTCCAAAAGTTCACTCATGCTTCCATAACTTCATAGAAAAATTGTACGTGCTTAATTTGTATTGCTTAATTTTATAGTGGTGATAAAATAGAGTGTATGACTTAGCAATTTTAATGTTTTTAAATTGAGCCATTGTTTAATTAATTATCATTTCTTTGTTAATTTCATTCATTTTAAGAACAAAGTTAATACTTAATGTGGTTTTATAGAGATCTCTTGTCATGAGAAGAGCGTTTACTACATGCCTCATCAGTAGAACAATTCCTTTGGATCCTGGTAGCTACTCCATAGGGAATGGCCCTGGTAACATGGGCAGGGTGTGCGCTATTCCGTAGCAAGTAACTATGGTTATCCGTAGGTTTGGAGTAGATATCAGTCTGGATGAAACTGTCCACCAGATTGAGAGTAAGATCTAGTACGTTAAGTGAATTGGGAGAAGAAACTAGAGTAAATTTAATGGTGGAGTACAAAGAATTAATATAATGCGTGAACTCATCGAGTTTAGCAGGCCCTTGGGTCCAAAGATCAAAAATGTCATCCCTGTACCTCCACCATAGGTTGGGTTTAATTTTCCCTGATTTGGCTTTCTTATCAATAATTCCCATGGCTAGATCAGCGTAACTGCATGCGTTTTTGGGACCCATAGCCGTACCATGAATCTGAAGAAAGTTGTCATCTTCAAAAAACGAATTATTGTGCTTGAGACAAATTTGTACGGCCTCAACTATGCAATCAGTAGATGGAAATTTGACTGGCCTAGCCTCTAAGGCTTCTATAACAGCATTAATTCCCAAATTATTGTCAATGTTGGGAAACATAGCAACCATGTCCCATGAAACTAAAAGACTGTCCTTGGGAAAGGGGCCTGTTTTGTTAAGTTCCTCGATTCTCTGCAACAAATGTGCGGTATCCTTGACAAACGATGGCAAATTTTGGGCTAGAGGCTTAAAATTCTGTAAATGCTGAAAGGTTCTCAATGGCAGTGCCACAGCATGATGTAATAAGCACCAGTCCCCCTCAGCCTCTTTCCCACCGTTAAGAAAGTTTCGAGTTGGAAGGCTCCCGTGTCCCATGTTCCTGAGCTTGAACTCTTCTTAGATTCCGTTAGAACTGAGTTGTTTGACCCAGAGAATGTCCGCTTTATTCATGACAATCTTTCCGTTGGAGAGAGACAGGCTCTGGCTACACTTAAGCAGGTTGACAATGTTACCATCAAAATTCAAGACAAGGGGTCTAAATTTGTGGTGATTGATAAAAGTGATTACGACACCACAATGAAAGAACAGTTAGAGAATCCACTCCACTATCAAAAGCTTGAGCATGATCCAAGTGCTGACTATGTTAGTGTCATCACACAATGGAGTACAAAGTGGTTTGAGAAGGGCCAAATTAATGAGGAAACTGCTAATTGGGTTATCAATGGTAATGCCAAGCCTGCCAAGGCTTTTGGAACCATTAAAACCCACAAACAGGGGAATCCCCTTTGGCTTATTACATTGTGCTGTGGCACTGCCATTGGTTACTTGGTTATGTGCAAGAAGTGCAATGTGCAATATGTTGGGTCCACAAGTAACGAATTTAAAATTCGTTTCTGCAACCACAAGTCTTCTATGATCACCAAAAACGTACTTGTCAAGTTGCTATTCATTTTAACAAAGAGCCTCATGCTCTGGCAGATTTTGAATTTTGAATTATTGAACAGTTGTGTAATCTGTGTCAATAATAATAGTCTTGATGACCGTTTGCTCACAAGAGAGGCCTTTTGGTGTGCTCAATTATGCACCCTCACACCTCATGGACTCAACAAAAGGTGCGAGTTTCATTCCAGGAATAGGATTCGCTACAATTAACACCATCTTGCTGCTGTATTTTATTTGTTTTTATTTGCTTTTTAGCGGGCATTTTGCTATTTTGATTATTACGTAATTCTTATTAATCTTATGTGAAAAAAAAATTTATTTCTTTGTTCTCTTTGTAAGTTATTGTTTTGTAACTTATTTAACCTTTTTCACTTTTTGTAAATTTTATTCCAAGTATTGATATTCTTAGTGTTGAAGAAGCCCGAATGGGCGAAACGTCCACTTGAATTAAAGACCTCCTACGAGAAAAGTTTGCATCTTCTTCTGTTTATTCAACCTGTAATTATTTAAAGAAGAAGCGTTCTGTATCCATTGGATCCTTTTCTCCAAGGCATCATCGTTGGCAAACCAACATCGTTTACACATCTATATATATCAATGTAAATTGCTTTCAAAATGACTTTTGAAAGCAGAAACTCATACACCTATTCTACACTATACAAAACAGGTTTTATTAATTCTGATCCTATTAATGTTTTCTAACACCTGTTTCATATAGCAGAAAAATGCATTGGCCACATTGATAACATTTGATGATAACTGCGGTAACCTGGCAGTATGTACATTGCTTTTAATAATAAGATTAGTCCAGCCAAGACAAGAAGATCAGCACCCAATTAAAGACAGGCTCTGATAGACAAAATCTTTGGAAACTCTAATTAAAACAATCACCCTGTTTTCAGCAGTTTTTTTTTTTCAGCTCTGTAGTATTGGTCTACAGTATGAAATAAATTGAAACGCTTTATTCATGGGTAATATTACTCTGCCTCTTAGTGATGGAGAGTACTGCTTTGAAATTCTCGCAACTGATAAAAGCTCGAGAAACGTGTTGATCCATGCTGTCCGGCCATTTTCAGGGTTTTCTGCCAGGGAATTGAAGAAAGTGTGTGGCCAGGGTGCACTGTACCTGCGCTTAATAAAGAGCAGCCCTAGTGATCATGAGGTACTCGTTCATATTTACATTTAAGAGCCAGTGCCCATAACTATGGACCAAACAACGGCACAAGTCGAAAAATCGATTTTGCTCATTTTTTGCCCATAGATTGGCCCTAGCTAGTAAACAAACGGACCATAGTTAGTTTCTGCTAATGCAGCCTTTTGGGGGAGAAATTTGCGAAAAACGATTTTTTTCCGATTGGGCTCAAAATCTACTTCCGGTTTTGCTGAATTTTCCGAATATTTGATTGCTTCGCGCTCCGCAGAACAGCTACTTGAGAATCTTTCAATGGTTTTTACATTCAGCTCAGGTCTTCATGGTATGACTGAGCGAAAAATAAAATAAATCGAGGTTTCGTTTAAGCCCGAAACGAGATCGAACAGAAACGCAAAATATTACGATGTGTTGCAAACGAATTATAGCACTAAAATATCGCCATATTTTTCTATGGGCTATAACTTTAAATGCCATAGAAACACTTTCTACGGGTTAACTGTACACCCACCTGTTTGAAAATCAAAAAATATCTCTGGGCAAATTGTTTTAAGTCGCCCGTCTTGGCCTGTGCTTCTCATAAATTTTTCCCTGAACCGCCGTGAGAATGTAAACAATTGCGTGACGCTGGCGGTCATCCTGAATACATAATTCGTTTCCAACAAACCGCGGATGGCTATCTTAGAATATTTGGGTGAAAAAAGAAAAACATAATGGACCACTTTTAACTTTAATATTTTGAAAGTCATCACTTTGGAAATTTCGTTAATTAAAAACGCCAATTAAAATAATTTACTTGGAGTTCGGGTGTTACTGCTATGTCGTTTTAGGCTGTCGGTCTTTCTTTGATCATTTTAATTACAAGAACGAGTTCTAGAAAGAAAATCGTTCTAAGTTCATTTGTTAAGCGTAATGACAAGTTGATATTGTTGGTTTGTAGCCTTACGTGATCTGAAGGAACGCTACAGTGATTAAATTTGTATTTGTTGATTACGACGGATCGATTTTCGGTTAAACCTTTTTATTTGTACCAGCACATTTAGTGCCTTTCCTCCTGCTGAAGAGTTGGAAAAAGTAAAGTAAACAAATCCTAAAAGTTTAAATCATATATAAGAGGCATCGACAGTGCGAGTGTCTCGGTAAACTGTTAATTTGAACAATTACTGTGCTGGACGGATTGCTTTCCAGGTTACGCACGTACTATACATATAGTTCATTGAGCACGAATGTTTCTGTTTCAAACAACTGAAATACTCAATGCTTTTTTTCTTTTTTTCTTCAGTCTTAAAACTTAAGGTTAGAGTTAGGCTAAACCCTAAACTGTTTTGGCGGCCAACCTATTTTTGGCTAATTGCTTAATCAAATTATATATATATATTTCATTGAAATTCGCTCTTCTGTGACCGACTTCCGCGAACAAAACAAGATGGATGTTCGCTGTTCATTTAAGACTACAATCCTGGTCAAAAGTGTTGGGACAGTTACGGCAGATGACTTCACAGGCAGCCTCTCTTAAGACCAAAACCGCGCAAGCCTGCCTACCCCTCTCCCCCCTGTCAATGTTGATAAAAATCTTGAAGAAAAAAAAAATCCTTGATAATAGCTTCAGAATAGCCACGTTTCAAGAATTGTTTGCCTCCTAGAACAGTATTGTCGAACTAAAGAGACGATAAGATATTCCAATAATAGTGATTTTTAAGCAATCGTGTTTGGTTCCAACACAACTATCTAACCACTTTCTATTGTCCCTTTTTCCTTTTTTCCCACATCCGATCTAGTCTTCAGAATAGCTTCATTTTCATGCAACATTGCTAGGGGGGAGGGGAGTCAATTGTACTTGCTTCTATTCACCTTTTGTTCTAAAACGTTAAGGATGTAGTTGAAATCGTGGATTTTAGCGCGCAATAAGGGGAGGTGTCCCAACAACTTATGGCCAGGATTGTAGGTTTACACTAGAGGAAATTGTTCCGGATTTGTGATGAATCCTGAACGTTTTAGTGCCGGATTGATTTTGCCGTTTACACAAAAGTGGACGAATCCGAAATAAAAACTCCTCGGTTTGGTCGTGACTCCGGAGATTTTGAATCCGGAATTTAAAGTGGGAACTTTGAATCCGAAAACTTTTGAATCCGGAGAGTTTTGTCGTGTAAACGATTTTCTCTCGAATCCGGATATTTTTTCGCCTGTGATCTTTTGAGTTTGCGGTGGAACGAAAATGGTGGATTACATGATCCAGACGTAGTCGAGTCGTAGTCACATTGATGGCCATTTGATGGCGGTCGCTGGGTGATTACCTCGTGCTGTTTCAGGCGTAGATAATCACTTTTATAATGGGTAATGCCATACTCCTCAGAAACCCAATTTATACTTTACTGCGCAGATGACGACGATGGCATGATCAAAAACCTCGACGGTTCTAGATATTAAGTAAAGACCAGAATAAATACCTGGAGGGACCTGACATGATGGATAACAGTACCGTGGTCAGCGAGTTGAAAGAAAGCTTCAGACTGTCTCAACCTACCCCTAGCCTTATTTTCGGAGGCATTTTGTTTCTCGTCGTCGAGGCAACAAACTGCTTGTTAACCATTCCATCATGAATGTTCCCGGAGTTATCGTTGTGTATAAATGGTTAAGAATCCGAATATCCTTTCACTGTAAACCTCTACTAATCCGAATACTCTAAAATTGATGAATCCAGGAACTTTTACGAATCCAAAAAAACTCCTTTAGTGTAAACCTAGTCCTAAATCGACCACTGTAATGTTTACATGATTTGTCTACCAGTGATATGATCTGCAAATTTCAGGTAATTGATCAAACAACCAAAGTAGAAAAGATGATTTTTTTTCCCAGTATGATTGAAACTTAAACGCAATTTCTTCCTCGGCTAATTCAACTCAAGAAATTCCAGGTTTTCTAGCTGAGTTTGAGCATATTGTGTAGGTACAAATTTTCTACACAGCTAGAAGAGCTGAGATGCCGTCACGCAGTTAGTAGTTTATAGAAATTATGGTATTTCCACTTGACTTTATTTGTCATTTTCTCTTGTTTGTCAGTCAATGATTCAATTGGCAAACCATAGAGGACTGGTTAAGTGTATCTCTAAAACTGCCACTGTATTATAAGTTATCAGTGAAATCTATGAAACAAACAAGTGTTAAAATCATTTCCCGAAGTACTGTAGTAACATTCTTTATCAGGGATGTCGTGGGTGTTGCAATGCAAATGAAAAAACATATATATTTATACTAACTTAAACAAAACAAAAAAAAACATTTTCCATTATTTTATTCACACAACTTTTCAAAAATTGCTTTCATCGGATTGCTGGAAATGAATATTTTACTCAAGAGTGGCTCTCCGCATCACGCAGTTGTTTACATCCCAATGGTGGATTTTGGGCAAAATCTACGAGAAACACAGGCCAAGGCGGGCGACTTGAAACCATTTGCCCAGAGATATTTTTTGATATCCTAACAGGTGGGTGTATATTTAACCCGTAGAAGGTGTTTTTATGGTATTTAAAGTTATAGCCCATAGAAAAATATGGCGATGTTATAATGCAATAATCCTCCTGTGGCATACTGTAAAATTTTCCGTGTCAGTTTTATCTCTTTTCGGGCCCAAAACTAACTTTGATTTATTTTATTTTTCGCTCAGACTTACGACGAAGACCTGAACTGAATATAAAATCTATTGAAAGATTCTCAAGTAGCTGTTCTGTGGAGCGCGAAGCAATCGAATATTCGGAAAATTCAGCAAAACCAGAAGTAGATTTTGAGCCCAGTCGGGTCGAAATCGTTTTTGGCGTATTTCTACCAAAGAAAGCTGTATTAGCAGAAACTAACTATGGTCCGTTTCTATTCTTACTAGGACCTATCTATGGACAAAATACAAGCGAAATCAATTTTTCAACTTGTGCCATTGATAGGCGATTTAGGTCCATTTTTATAGGCATTCACTCTTAAATATATTTTTTATAAGTTTACAAAATAAGCTCACAGGTGTCCTGCTGAAAAATGTCCTTGCATAGTGTTTAACACAGACCTAGTACATTTTGCTTGAATGCTTGAATGTTTAAGAAACAAATAAGTGCAAATGAAGAGATGTTTCTAAAAAAAAATTATAGGCACAAGTAATCATGACACCTTTGTGTAGAATTAACCTAACTGTAGACAGTAAACTTGAACAATTAAACTAAATCCCTTACTTCTCTTATTCCTCTGATATCTTTTTTATATACAATAATTTTTTTAGAGAACAAAATTTTGTTTTTTCTCTACAGGATCGGCCACCTAGACCATCAGCATCACGAGGAGGTGGGTGTGAATTTGTTATATCAATTGAATAATGTATGTAAATCAGTATTAAAATTCTGATGCTGCAATGTCAAGTAAAATAACTATGGCTACTCAGATGGCAGGGTTTAAATGGTTCAATTGCACTTACTTCATAAAATGTTTTGTATTAAATTTATGACATCTTTTTTAAAGGACGGAAATCAAGCCGAGGCTTATCATTTAGGCAAGGCTATCTTCCTCAAGGTAATTGAATTTTCCATTGCATTCAAGCCAACGTTTAAACCAATGCGATATCAAATATCATGCCCATACTTTTCTGGAAGCTTACTTGAAAATTCCCTGAAGGTTGACCCATGAGATTTTCTCTCTTGGCACTCAAGTTAGGGGAGCACCTACAGGGGCCTAATCATCAATATCTTGGTGGTCAGAATGACCAAGCTAGGTACAAGAGAGTACTTGCTCACAGGGGCCCCTAATTATTACATGTTATCAAGAAACTTTACTGATGCCAATGAGGGCGATTCTTGAAGGAAACCCAGCGAGTTTAACCAACATAATGCCGTTGATTGATTGTACAGGATCCAGATATCTAGATTTTGTAGTCAATCTCCAACTTGTTAAGTTAAGAATCAATGGTGTGAACTAATTTCTCCTTGAATGAATGGCTTCTTGACTAGTAATCTTCTCTCAGATTGCGACAGCACTTTGAAAGGTTCAATATCACTGTGAATACTCTTTTCTTTTCTGGTTGGTAAATAGTGGCCACAGCCCAAGGTACAGCCTCTGGATCTGGGGGAGGACAGCAGGCAGATTCCAGGGTAAGGGGTGTAAGCAATAGATCCACCTCCACTCGTACTGCCACAACCCATGCTAGTAGTGTAGATGGAATAAACAGTTACCACAACAGCTCTAGCAGCATAAGGGCACGTCCACCAAACAGCCCAACTTTGACAAACACTAATGACACAGGTACAGGTAGGTCAGGGGTTGTGCCAGGGAGGCATACCAGAGTGGGATCTACAACCCACACTACATTGACACAAACTGTAACATCCAATGCGGACACAGTTCAATCAAGGGCAGGGATTGTGTCAGGTAGGCGTAACAGATTAGGATCTCCACCCCTTACTACATCGACAGCACTGTCACAGTCAATGCTGATACTTTTCAGTCGGGGGCAGGGAATGTGTCAGGTAGGCATAACAGAGTACGATCTCCACCCCGTACCACATCAACTGGCACTGTGACAACCAATGCTGATACTGTTCAGTCGGGGGCACGGATTGTGTCAGGTAGGCGTAACAGATCAGGATCTCCATCCCGTACTACATCGACACACACTGTGACAACCAATGGTGGTACTGTTCAGTCAGGGGTGGGGATTGTGTTGGGTAGGTGTGACAGATCAGGATCTCCACCCCATACTACATCGACACTCCCAGTGACAACCAATGGTAATACTGCTCAGTCAGGGGCAGGGATTGTGTCAGGTAGGCATAACAGATTAGGCTCTCCCCCCGTACTACATCAACACGCACTGTGACAACCAGTGGTGATACTGCTCAGTCAGGGGCAGGGATTATGTCAGGTAGGCATAACAGATTAGGATCTCTACCCTGTACCAAATTGACACGTACTGTGACAACCAATGCAGATACTGCTCAGTGGGGGGCAGGGATTGTGTCAGGTAGGCATAACAGATTAGGATCTCCACCCTGTACCAAATCGACACGCACTGTGACAACCAATGCTGATACTGCTCAGTGGGGGGCAGGGATTGTGTCAGGTAGGCGTAACAGATTAGGATCTCCACCCCTTACTACATCGACACGCACTGTCACAGTCAATGCTGATACTGTTCAGTCGGGGGCAGGGAATGTGTCAGGTAGGCATAACAGAGTACGATCTCCACCCCGTACCACATCAACTCGCACTGTGACAACCAATACTGATACTGTTCAGTCGGGGGCACGGATTGTGTCAGGTAGGCGTAACAGATCAGGATCTCCATCCCGTACTACATCGACACACACTGTGACAACCAATGGTGGTACTGTTCAGTCAGGGGTGGGGATTGTGTTGGGTAGGTGTGACAGATCAGGATCTCCACCCCATACTACATCGACACTCCCAGTGACAACCAATGGTAATACTGCTCAGTCAGGGGCAGGGATTGTGTCAGGTAGGCATAACAGATTAGGCTCTCCCCCCGTACTACATCAACACGCACTGTGACAACCAGTGGTGATACTGCTCAGTCAGGGGCAGGGATTATGTCAGGTAGGCATAACAGATTAGGATCTCTACCCTGTACCAAATTGACACGTACTGTGACAACCAATGCAGATACTGCTCAGTGGGGGGCAGGGATTGTGTCAGGTAGGCGTAACAGATTAGGATCTCCACCCTGTACCAAATCGACACGCACTGTGACAACCAATGCTGATACTGCTCAGTGGGGGGCAGGGATTGTGTCAGGTAGGCGTAACAGATTAGGATCTCCACCCTGTACTACATCGACACACACTGTTACAACCAATACTGATACTGTTCAGTCGGGGGCAGGGATTGTGTCAGGTAGGCATAACAGATTCGCATCTCCACCCCGTACTACATCGACACGCACTGTGACAACCAATGGTGATACTGTTCAGTCCGGGGCAGAGATTGTGTCAGGTAGGCGTAACAGAGTAAGATCTCCCCCCCGTACTACATTGACATGCACTGTCACAACCAATGGTGGTACTGTTACCATGCATGCAGTGTCAGGTGGGCATAACAGACCACATGTAGGAGGAGGAGATCCTCGCGGTATTCCTACATGTACATCAGCTGATGTTGCTACAACCAATGCCGATACTGTTACCTCGGGGGCAGGGACTGTGTTGGGTAGGCGTAATAGAGTACAAACTCCATCCCGTACTACATCAACACATACTGCTACAACCAATGCTGACACTGTTACCATGGGGTCAGGGAATGGGTTGACTGGAAATGCCAGCTTGGGAAATCCACTCAGTACTACCCCTTCAACATACACAGCAGCAACTAACATTGTTACTGTTACAACGGGGTCAGGGAGCGGGCTGGATAGGCATATCGGTGTAGGGACCATTCCAACCATGACAACTTTTACACATCCCTCAACAATTGGCATTGTGACTGGTGCTGAAGCTGGGAGAAGTGCTGAAGCATCTGTCAGAGGAGGGCTTCTACCACTTAGTGTCAGTGATGGCATAGGTTCTGGTAAGCAATCTGAAGAATCTCTTGGGGTAAGTCATCAACCAGGAAGTACTGTCACAACTGGTAACAACACTGTCCCCACCACTACTACAGTGACAACAATAACAACAACCACTACCACTGTCTTGGGACTGCCAAACACCACAAGTGGTACTGATGAGGCTATGCAAGACAGTGACGATGATCCTCTGAGTATCTTTAGATTAGATGATGTTGAAATGGAAGAACGGGGTCGTAGATGGCGTGCAACATTACCAAGAGAAAGAGATACCAGTAATGTGGCCCAGGTACCTGTCAGCAGGACTGCTACACCAAACCCCGTGACCTCAAACCACACCATCCCAAGGCCACCAGGTACTGTATGGCATGTTTTGTCAAAATGCATTGGTTAAAGTCATTTTAAAGATTTATAGAGTAAAAGCTGCACTTATCTTAACAACCCAACAACAATTAAGCATCCATAATTTTAGATTAACAAAGGTTGCAGTAAAAGATCAAAGTTTCAATTAGTAGCCTTCTCTTTCTGTGTACGTATCTGTACATATGAATTCTTGAAGGACCATTTGTATAATGTATATTACGATAAAGTTTCCATATAACATGCACTCTGATTGGCTGAAAGTGTGTGCTTTATCAGAGAACAGAGCACGGGTTGATGACGGTAAGTTGGCTTTCAAATGATTGCGTCGGAATTTTGACAAATTTGCGCCAAATTAAACATCCCCTGTGATTCAGACAAACGCAATGGAAACGAGCTATTTGTTTGTAGTAAATATGGCTCATAGAGACCATTGTTAGCAACAGTAGTGTTAAAACTGTACTAAAATAACAAGTTTTGCTAGATTCCCACTGACAAAACACCTAATGAAATAAACAAATTCTCAACCTAAACAGTACTTTGATAAAAGACATTATATTTGTTACGAAGGCAGAAATTATACTTAAGAGTGAATGCCTATAAAAATGGACCTAAATCGCCTATCAATGGCACAAGTCAAAAAATTGATTTCGCTTGTATTTTGTCCATAGATAGGTCCTAGTAAGAATAGAAATGGACCATAGTTAGTTTCTGCTAATACAGCTTTCTTTCGTAGAAATACGCCAAAAACGATTTCGACCCGACTGGGCTCAAAATCTACTTCTGGTTTTGCTGAATTTTCCGAATATTCGATTGCTTCGCGCTCCACAGAACAGCTACTTGAGAATCTTTCAATAGATTTTATATTCAGTTCAGGTCTTCGTCGTAAGTCTGAGCGAAAAATAAAATAAATCAAAGTTAGTTTTGGGCCCGAAAAGAGATAAAACTGACACGGAAAATTTTACAGTATGCCGCAGGAGGATTATTGCATTATAACATCGCCATATTTTTCTATGGGCTATAACTTTAAATACCATAAAAACACCTTCTACGGGTTAAATATACACCCACCTGTTAGGATATCAAAAAATATCTCTGGGCAAATGGTTTCAAGTCGCCCGCCTTGGCCTGTGTTTCTCGTAGATTTTGCCCAAAATCCACCATTGGGATGTAAACAACTGCGTGACGCAGAGAGCCACTCTCAAGTAAAATACTCATTTCCAGCAATCCGATGAAAGCAATTTTTGAAAAGTTGTGTGAATAAAATAATGGAAAATGTTTTTTTTTGTTTTGTTTAAGTTAGTATAAATATATATGTTTTTTCATTTGCATTGCAACACCCACGACATTCCTGATAAAGAATGTTACTACAGTACTTCGGGAAATGATTTTAACACTTGTTTGTTTCATAGATTTCACTGATAACTTATAATACAGTGGCAGTTTTAGAGATACACTTAACCAGTCCTCTATGGTTTGCCAATTGAATCATTGACTGACAAACAAGAGAAAATGACAAATAAAGTCAAGTGGAAATACCATAATTTCTATAAACTACTAACTGCGTGACGGCATCTCAGCTCTTCTACCTGTGTAGAAAATTTGTACCTACACAATATGCTCAAACTCAGCTAGAAAACCCGGAATTTCTTGAATTGAATTAGCCGAGGAAGAAATTGCACTTAAGTTTCAATCATACTGAGAAAAAAATCATCTTTTCTACTTTGGTTGTTTGATCATTTAACTGAAATTTGCAGATCATAACACTGGTAGACAAATAAACATTACAGTGGTCGATCTAGGACTAGGTTTACACTAAAGGAGTTTTTTTTGGATTCGTAAAAGTTCTCAGATTCATCAATTTTAGAGTATTCGGATTAGTAGGGGTTTACAGTGAAAGGATATTCGGATTCTTAACCGTTTACACACGACGATAACTCCGGCAACATTCATGATGGAAGGGTTAACAAGCAGTGTGTTGCCTTGACAACGAGAAACAAAATGCCTCCGAAAATTAGGCTAGGGGTAGGTTGAGACAGTCTGAAGTTTTCTTTCAACTCGCTGACCACGGTACTGCTGTCCATCATGTCAGGTCCCTCCAGGTATTTATTCTGGTCTTTACTTCATATCTAGAACCGTCAGGTTTTTGATCGTGCCATCGTCGTCATTTGCGCAGTAAAGTATAAATTGGGTTTCTGAGGAGTATGGCATTACCCATTATAAAAGTGATTACCTACACCTGAAACAGGACGAGGTAATCACCTAGCGACCGCCATCAAATGGCCATCAATGTGCCTACGGCTCGACTACGACTGGATCATGTAATCTGCCATTTTCGTTACACACAAACTCAAAAGATCACAGGCGGAAAAATATCCGGATTGGAGAGAAAATCGTTTACACAGCAAACTCTCCGGATTCAAAAGTTTTCGGATTCAAAGTTCCCACTTTAAATTCCGGGTTCAAAATCTCCGGAGACATGACCAAACCGGGAAGTTTTTATTTCGGATTTGTCCACTTTTGTGTAAACGGCAAAATCAATCCGGCACTAAAACGTTCGGGATTCATCACGAATCCAGAACAATTTCCTCTAGTGTAAATCTACAATCCTGGCCATAAGTTGTTGGGACACCTCCCCTTCTTGCACGCTAAAACCCACGATTTCAACTACGTCCTTAACGTTTTAGAACAAAAGATGAATAGAAGCAAGTACAATTGACCCCCCTCCCCCCTGGCAATGTTGCATGAAAATGAAGCTATTCTGAAGACTAGATCGGATGTGGGAAAAAAGGAGAAAGGGACAATAGAAAGTGGTTAGACAGTTGTGTTGGAACCAAACGCGATTGCTGAAAAATCGCTATTATTGGAGTAAGACGTGAATATCTATCTTATCGTCTCTTTAGTTCGAGAATGCTGTTCTAGGAGGTGAACAATTCTTGAAACGTGGCTATTCTGAAGCTATTGTCAAGGATTTGTTTTCTTCAAGATTTTTATCAACATTGACAGGGGGTAGGGGGGTAGGCGGGCTTGCGTGGTTTTGGTCTTAAGAGAGGCTGCCTGTGAAGTCATCTGCCGTAACTGTCCCAACACTTTTGACCAGGATTGTAGTCTTAAATGAAAAGCGAACATCCATCTTGTTTTGTTCGGGGAAGTCGGTCATGGAAGTGCGAATTTCAATGAAATATATATATAATTTGATTAAGCAATTAGCCAAAAATAGGTTGGCCGCCAAAACAGTTTAGGGTTTAGCCTAACTCTAACCTTAAGTTTTAAGTCTGAAGAAAAAAAGAAAAAAAGCATTGAGCATTTCAGTTGTACGCGCTAACCTGGAAAGCAATCTGTCCAGCACAGTAATTGTTCAAATTAACAGCTTACCGAGACACTCGCGTTGTCGATGCTTCTAATTTATGATTTAAACTTTTAGGATTTGTTTACTTTACTTTTTCCGACTTTTTAACAGGAGAAAAGGCACTAAATGTGCTGGTACAAATAGAAAGGTTTAACCGAAAATCGATCCGTCGAAATCAACAAATACAAATTTAATCACTGTAGCGTTCCTTCAGATCACGTAAGGCTACAAACCAACAATATCAACTTGTCATTATGCTTAACAAATGAACTTAGAATGATTTTCTTTCTAGAACTCATTCTTGTAATTAAAATGATCAAAGAAAGAACGACAGCTTAAAACGACATAGCACTAACACCCGAACTCCAAGTAAATTGCTTTTAATTGGCGTTTTTAATTAACGAAATTTCCAAAGCGATGACTTTCAAAATATTAAAGTTAAAAGTGGTCCATTATGTTTTTCTTTTTTCACCCATAGCTATCTGCGGTTTGTTGGAAACGAATTAGGCTGATTTAGCAAGAGAACAGGAACGTCACTTGACAACGGCGCGCACAGTAGAAATACCCAAATATGGTCAGATGACCACTGCAGGGCGTGCGGAATAACCTGGATTCTGTTCTAATTTGACCATATTTGGGTATTTGTACTGTGCGCGTCGTCGTGACCTTCCCGTTCTCTTGCTAAATCAGCCTATTATGTATTCAGGGTGACCGCCAGCGTCACGCAATTGTTTACATTCTCACGGCGGTTCAGGGAAAAATTTATGAGAAGCACAGGCCAAGGCGGGGACTTAAAACCATTTGCCCAGAGATATTTTTTGATTTTCAAACAGGTGGGTGTACAGTTAACCCGTAGAAAGTGTTTTTATGGCATTTAAAGTTATAGCCCATAGAAAAATATGGCGATATTTTAGTGCTATAATTCGTTTGCAACACATCATAATATTTTGCGTTTCTGTTCGATCTCGTTTCGGGCTCAAACGAAACCTCGATTTATTTTATTTTTCGCTCAGTCATACCATGAAGACCTGAGCTGAATGTAAAAACCATTGAAAGATTTTCAAGTAGCTGCTGTGCGATGCGCAAAGCAATCAAACTTTGAGAAAATTTAGCATAACAGGAAGTAGATTTTGAGCTCAATCGGGGCGAAATCGTTTTTTGCAAATTTCTCCCCAAAAAAGCTGCATTAGCAGAAACTATGGTCCGTTTGTTTACTAGCTAGGGCCAATCTATGGGCAAAAAATGAGCGAAATCGATTTTTCGACTTGTGCCGTTGTTTGGTCCATAGTTATGGGCACTGGCTCTTAAGAAGTAAAGCAATGATAAGAAACAATTGAACTGTCTCTGTTTACAAGAAGTGGGGAAAAACACTCGACTTCGTCTCGTGTTTTCCCCTACACTTCTTTCATGCTCTACCGCTTCCTGTGTGCTTTACAACAGAACAAAGCGCAGTCAAGGCTTCTTTATTTGTTGATTTGATCATATTTGATTTGGAGTTAATGTTATCATTATGCTAGGCTTTTGCATGACAGGCTGAACATATGATATGATTTGATCAGTTTATGGGAAAATAAATTCCATTTGAATTAATAGCACAAACAGACAGGGAGTGTACAGCAGTGGAGAGCTACACTGTGACTACTATGCATGTGTCAGAGCTGTGCTTGCACTTTGCACCATGATACTGCTTCACTACATGGTTTGCTAAGTATTTTTTTTATTAATAACGTATGTGGCACTGAAAGGGAACTGAAAACTAATACAAGTACATTTATTTACTGTTACGTGTTTCAGGTTTAACTGCCTCTGTAATCACAGCTGGAGTTCCCAGGCCATCTGCTGAGAATCCAAATACAACAGTTACAGGTGAGTGCTCTTTTTTTAATATTGCTTTTTCCTTGACTAAGTCACAGATTCAGGACCCATGAGGTTAACATATTGCTTTATCAGTTATCACCTGAAGCACTGGCAGACTGGTAACCTTGAGAGAGTTTTTTTCTCAAAGTACATAAAATTTAACATAAGAATTGTTGAAGTTTCAATGATTGCATATTAGAAATGAACACAATGTCTTTTATGCAGCATTTTTACTTGACATGTCTTGTGTTCCAAAATTCTTTTCAGGAATTACCAGATGCAAGTGTGTTGCTTGATTTATTACCTCAAACTCCTGGTAAGAGTTAACATATTGTATCAAATACAAACTGCACAACAAAACTAATCTTATCAGTCTTCCCATTGGAGGATCCAAGTGCACTTAGCCCAGTACGGTTTGTATTAATTAATATTAACATTCAATACCATGTAGTACAAAAAAGGTGTTTCTTGTTTTGCAGGCCAGCCAGCAAGTGCAATGCAGACATCCATTGCAATGACACAATCTGCAAGCCTGCCATTTAGTCATCCATGCAACTTCCATGTGGTGAGTGAAACAATGCCAGCTGACGGGCTTTTTAAAGTGGATATTAACTGGTATTACATATCTGACAAATCATTTGCATTAGCAACTGGTATATCATCCTTCTTTAGCATTATTAATAAATTAATAACTGTCATAAAAAATTCTTATCGACTTACTATTTTAGCTCATGCAAATGGCCAGAGTGGAAAGAGAACACTGTCGACCTGCACTAATGTGTGTCTGTAGAGAGAGGCAGTGGCTACTGTGGAGGTAACAAAATCTGATTTGACATGCAATATTATATAGGCCCATTATAAGCTTATTTGTTACTAAATGGTTGCAAATAACATGTGTGACAGGAATGGGTTATCTTAACCTGGTGCCAAATGACATTTGTTAAATGTTAAGTAATCTAATATTAATGATAATTTTTTTTTCAGGACGATTTTTGAAAACAGAGAAATTATTGACTTGGTGAATGAGCACTTTCTGTTTTGGGTGCAATCATCTGGTGGAACCGCTGGGAAGCAAGGTAGTATATGTTAAAATTAACATTAGCATAAATACAGGTCCTGCAAAGTCCTAGCATGTTTGTGAGGTACTTTCCCAAACTGGAAAGTCCTGACTGTTAAAAAAAGACTAGATTGGGCCACGGCAGGACATTTACTCTAACACTACATCATTATATACTATGTTTAATTTTTTTGTCACGAAGAACATTCACCCTAACTTGCAACTTGTTAGACAACATTATATTAATATTTAATATTGTCTGTTTTGGACTATAATTAACTATAATCAAGTACTTCTTTTGCTGTATCAAAAAATGGGAAATAAAAAATCAATTTGAATTCATCATGGTTGCTTGGTTTCAGCCTTGGCCACTTTAAAAGATGAAAGTAATACAGGTACGATGGCTATAGTTTGCAGTGTTGGTGGCAAAAAGAGAGTTTTGCTCAAGATGTCAGGTAATTAATTATTCCACACAATCGCAGTTGGATTATGTTCTAAATGACTCAATCTCCAATGAAACATTACTTTTATTTTGTAATAATTATTGAAACTGTTTTGCCTTTGTTACTCAGTCACTCATGTATGCCTCATGAGCGCATGATGTTTCATTCATAGGCCCACCCACTGTAGCTGAACTGAAGGGAGCTCTGGAGGACAAACTTACAACATTTCAAGAACACAAGAGAAACTGGTATACAACTTTATTCAACTTTTATCATGTTATTGTTACACTATGATAATGAGATGTGCTGGAAGTGTATGACTTCAAAATTAAAATTATATCTTAAATTAGAATGTGAAACATTGAACACGATTGATTTTATATTTTACTCTGCTCATGAAATAATTCATGTTTTAAATATAAGTACATGTTACCAGCTATTTTGTCAAGCTATTCGATTACATTCAATCAAATCAATCAATCAATCAATCAATGAATCCCTCAATCAATCAATCAATCTATCAATCCATCACCTTTTTATTGTGCAATATTAATTCATAGGCTCAGACTACAAGAGGAAAGGGAACTGAAGAGGCAGCAGGATCTGGACTATGAAGAGTCACTCCAGAATGACAGAGAGAAGGTGTGAAAAACTAGCAGCACTTTGGCACTCCATGATATGAAAAGAACTGTACAATAATTTTTAAATACTGGCTAATTATATCAAGTGATGTTCTAGCACATCTGATTAGTTCCTTATTTGCTTCAGGCAAAAAGGCAGAGGAATACAAAAGCCTGTCAAACAGACGATGAACCAGCCCCTGAGGTATCACATTTGATATTAGTAATGCAACAGATAAACTATTCTCTTGTTGCTTCTTGCTAATTCAAGCCATTGCCATGGTTAATGGTTGTAATGCATGTACCCCTATCATAACCTTACCACTGTAGAAAACAGGCTTGTTGGCTTTTTCTGTACCACGAAAAATACTTTGAAGGCATTATTTTGGAAGCATGGATGTCCAGCATATATATACACCATCTTTCAAGGTGTTTCTCAAGCCTAAATAAGTTATTAATCAACAAATCATACAAGACAAATTTAAATCCAATAATGAATAATGGGTAATACATTTATAATCTGTGAATTTGTATTCCAGTCACAACCAGAACCAGATGAGGCCACAAATCCACCACCAACAAAGAGGCTGAGATCGGATGAATTGACTTGTGTCATCGTTATTTTGCCAGATGGAGAAAGGCACCAGTTGGATATTTCATGGGAAAGTCCATTGAAGGTGGGTAATGTGAATACTCTGAAGAAATGCAGATTTTGATGCCTTTCATTTACCATTAATATTATAACCCAGATGTATGCACAAGACCATCTAATAATATTATAACCCAGATGTATGCACAAGACCACATAATTTGTCATTTCTAATGTACCCTGCATCACTTGGTTTGTTGTTGCCCCTTCAATATTGGAAAGTTTTGATGGTGAAATTCAATTTGCCCTTGTCTCAAGGCTCCCCTTTTTATTATATGACACCATGGAGTCATGGATATGCTACTCAAAAATATCATCCTAAGGGGCTCAATTTATGATGCTATGGGCAGTTAAGGTGCATGTGAACAATGTTTCCCCAAAAATAGGCTTTTGTATTTGAACAAAACTGTCATGAGCCATCAAAATGTAAACGGCCATGAGTTTGTAAGTCTCAGGCCCATGTTTCTTGTTATTCAATTCAGCCTAATCTTGAATCACACACTTCCAAGAGACACAACTGAAACAATGAACCACTATAATGCAATATACTGAAGTCACTATTGGAAAAACTAAGCAGTAATTAGGGAGTAACTACAAAGTTAAGGATATAGAGTGGTAAAATCAGAGACTTGCCCAGATCCTCATTTAAAATCCCAGACCTAGGCTGATTGGAGAGCTTTTTTTTTCACAATTCTCGCCTGTCAGATGCCATGATTATTCCCATCATAAAATTAATGACCGCAACTGAACTTTTTAAAATTTCCATTATAAAAGAAGTAATCAGGAAATATCAACTTGACATCAATGTACAGCAGATGTCTCTCTCAGGTGTTTGCAACTCCAGGAGATGGCTGAAATTTAAGCTGTGTATAACCTCTTCTGGGAAATCAACGAATATTATCGGTGTGATTGGGTGGGCACAATCCATTGTCTACTAAAATAATATATTTGTTGTTATGTAAAGCAATTTGGTGAGAAACTACTTCTAAGGGCCTCTTATCTCATCTGCTTGCATTTTAAATTAAACACAGGAGTTGTACCAACGAGTCAGAAATTTGCTACCTGAAGGCTCAACAACCATCTCCCTAACCTATCAAGTTGACGGAAACATCTGGAGACTAGTTCCTGACCATGAAACCATGTCTGTGGCACAGTTTCAAATTGAGCCAAATTGTGTCCTGAGGTCCAGTTACGGGGAAGACTTAAGTGAAACTGATCCCTGAAATGACCATTTTCATTTGAGTCAAGAACCTAGTTCAATGAAGGAAATGCCTGACTTGTTTCTTCAGAGAATGGATACGTGGGAAATGCTGACTCCTGAAATTCACTTGAGTGTTTCCAGTTGAGACTTGCAGCACACATTATCTTCAGCCAATTTAAAATGCTGACTCCTGAATCAGTTGAGAACTGCAGCATTCATTGGAATTAAAAGGTTTTTCATTGATTTTAGCATATTTAAAACATGCTTTGGCGTGATTGATCAACCAGGGGAACTCAACAGACTTTTTAAACTTTTCTGCACCAAGCAAATGGAAAATTTATTCACTTACGTTTTAAGAGATTGGTACAACTGAGTTTTTGATTTCATGCATTTATATTTCTACTTAAATGAAAGTCTAGATCAGCATTCTTTCAATGAGCAACGTTTTGAAGCATATTTCCGTTTTATACAAAGTAACCGATCTACTCATAGTTTACACCTGTAAATCACGCCAGAGCATAAATGTCCCATTATCGACCTTTTTACAATTTTTTTATGCCTGGCAACAATGAGTCAAGTTGGTTACTTGATGATACCCCCTGAGACTTGGAATGCTACTCCGTATCTATTGTGAAACATTTGGTCACACTACACACAGTTGAGTAGAGTAAGAGAATTCCAATGTACATCTGACCAAAGAAAGCAGGATAATACCCTCTTAGAAATGAGGGGGGGAACCAGGAAACCATTGCCATAACAATGGGTCTGTATTTGTTTAGTATAAGTATATAATTGGTATTGTTTGTCTAACTCCAGAAAATATACTAACTGCCTTAGCCTTAGGTATGATTAGCAGCCTTATGGTCTCTTCCACACTACACAAGAGAAATTTGAAAACACATGCAACTTTATTTTTAAGTTAGGCCTACTGTCCACAATATAATCTGGCAGGAAAAATGGAACTTTTCAAAAATGCTCTGCTCTACAAACTGGAGGAATTTGAAAATGCCAGCATGGATGAAAAAGTTTGAAAATGAAGCTTTTCAAAGATGATGACATCACAAAAACCATGTGATTTCTCTGCACAAGTTTACCTCAAACACAAGCAATCTCAAATTTCTCTGGTGTAGTGTGAAGGTCACAGTTTGTATTGAAAAGTATTCAAAATTAAAAACGGAAAAACATTGAAAAATATCATGCTCTTCCTATAGTTAGGGTGTAGCCAAAACTACAGCTTAATTTGCAGCTAGCTTTTGATGTGTGGCTTATATAGACTACATACGAAAACATGCCAGGATATTTTTCCGTGAAAATTATCTGTTCTGAGGAGTGCACACAGGTTTTTGAGAGGACCAATGTGCTCTCTGAGGAACAGATGATGTCCACGGACAAATAGATGCGAATATTTTCCTGCCAAATGAAGGCTGTTGTGTTTATTGTCTATTGAATATTTTTTGCAACACGCTAAGTTTTGAAAATTGGGGAACATCACCTCAATTTTATCTGGTGTATAATCAGTCATGTGACACATTTACACCAACTGCGTGCTAGCTAAAATATCTGATGGATTATAATGCCAGATATCAACTTGTCCTCAAGTGTGTAAGAGGGAAAAGTTGTTAATGTAAATGGTAGGGGAGGTTAAAGTCTCGTGTAGGATGGGTGTATGATTTTCTGCTTTCAAATGACAGAGCTGTCCAAAATTGTTTTGCTGTTCTCTTTTGATATAAATTCACCAAATATTGCCTGCTTAATGACATTTTGCAGGGCACAGAAAAGAAACTGAATACAGTCAGCAGAAGTATGATTATCATTGAAAGTTTAATGTAAGGTCTGATTCAATGAATGTTGATTGAAATAATTCTTATAAAAATCCTTATCTCCCTTAGTTGACAAAACAGAACATAGATTCTGAAAAGAAGTATTTACAAAAATTGATAAGTGAATAATGGATGGAGAGTTATTTTTCTTGGTAAGCATAGACAAAAGATAAAACATAAAGGTAACTTAGACTAGTAGATTTATACTAAAACAATTAGATTATTTGCTCTTGATTTCTATGTGTGATAGTTGACGAGGATGCAGCACGTGATAGAAATCTCTAGCTCATAATCTAATTGCTTAAAGTAGTTTGTAGGCCTTAGCCTTTTGTCTAGGAGAAAAGCATCTGGTTGTCAAAATAAGGTTCGGATAACAAGATGTTTGTACATGTCAGTTGCAAAAAGAATAAAATCAAGCAAAACTCGCTATTCTAAGACCCATCCCGTCCATTTTAATATCTTTAAGTGTTGAACAGTCGGATTTCCTCTTGTTCAGCTACACTCCCACTGAAGTAACATTCCAGTATCACTCAGATCACCTATAGCAAAAAAGTATATTATTTTTTAACAGTGAGTTGACATTCAAAGACAATAAAGTCTGACCTGACAAGAAATTTTCATGTTGGTCATGTTTTTAGTGGAAGGGAGCACACAGGCAGTTAATGGAAACACTATCGGGGTGGCAAAAGTAAAGTGAAAAGGGGTTGCACAAGGAAAGTGATAATTTAAAAAGGGTAAGGGGAAGCTGTGAAAAGCCTGCATGAGAATATATCTAGACCCAAACATAGCCCGGCCCAATTTAGTTGCACAGCAAGCTTTCCAAAAAATCAGTTGGAGACAAGTAAAAGTCACACTGTGGCAGACATTAGAAATCACACCATATACTCATTACAAATTGACTCTTAAGGGTCAACGTGTTCATTGGAGCTTATTGCCAATACAGTGCCATTGTGAACTCAGTTGTTAAAAATAGCTATTATGGGATTCTCAGGGGGCTAATGAGTAGGTATTTGCCTCCTAAGTATCTGATAATAGCTATTTGAATCAAAATCAAAATGGCTGCCGTATTGACAAAAAGGTCCCCTTTGAACAATATCATAAGCTCGTTTCGGAAAGCATTTGGCCCACAATTTTTTCCAAAGGAAACAAGTAATCCGAATAAGGAACTTTATTATCAGCAAAAGATACTGGTAATTACAAATTAATTTTCTGCAACAAAATAGTCTTTGATCTAACATGATAAACCATTCAAATGATAGAATATGGAACAAGTTGAAGAATTCACTTTATGTGCACATACCCCGAATTACCTTTAAGACTTGCTTAAAGTATGAAAATAACTCAAATATCTCAAGCCACAATTTAAAGTTATCTCTTGCGATATACTGTCAGTAGTTACCTGTATATTGCTCGTGTAACAGAAAGATGTTGACTTATATTTTGTGCCTATCAAGCTTCACTGGCAGGGGAGCATGTGCTCGTGCACTCTAATTGAGGCGACAAACTCAGTGAAATAAACTTAACAAACATACTGCAATACTGAAAACGCAATTTTGTTTAGTACAGAAAGAGGTGAAAAAATCCCCAAGGGAAAAGTCAGGAAATTTTAACTGAATAAAGGGAAAAATAACAACGTGAAGAAAATTCACGGGAAAATTAAAAATGTCAACAGACCTGATTTAATTGTCTGGAAGAAACATTTGGTGTCACCGTGAATTTCATGATATTTTTACATAACAAAGAAGAAAAATTTGATGAAAACTAGTCAGTCTCTGTTACAGTCATCAGAGTGAAAAAAGGGCTGTAATTTGAGGTCAGAAACAGCCACTAAATCTGACATTTCATATTTGGTCATGGAAAATTTCATTATGATCAGAGAAGGGTTAGGGAATTTTGAAAAGTGATGTCCGAAGCAACCATGTAACTAAGATAACTGGCAAACCACCACTTGACCTGTAGATGTTACCCTTTTTTTCACTTGCAAGCTTGTAATTATTGAAAATGAGGAAAAATAAGACAACACCAGTTCGGGTTATTACTGGGTCATGAAATATATTTCTTTAACACTTGAAGCAATCTGTCCTTGCATTTGAAAAAAAGGAAGTGATGACTCACTGTTCCAACAATAATTATGCCAGTTCACGAACTCCAGACAAATATCCTTGCACTAAAACATGACTGACAGAAACAAGGTATGATCAATAGCACAAGTGAAACTTATCAAAAAAGCTGCCATCCTCAACTGAAATGACACTTGTCTGTAAATTTCAGGAGTCAGCTTTTACCACATATTCCTTGTCTGAGGATAGTGTATGCTGCAACAGTCTCTACTAAAATTCCATGTGCATGAAATTTAAGAGCCAGCATTTGCCCACATATCCATATTCTTGCAGATCTGAATCCAGCTTGATTTAATGGTTAAATTGTAGAACCAAAATAAAGCAGTAGAAATTGCCTGACTTGAAAATAAACATTAATTCCCCGGTTTCCATCCTCCTCCTCCGGATGAAATGATTCTTGTAGCACCATAATGACATGTTCTGGAACATATAGTGAAATTGGAGCCACCTCCACTCCTGATAATTCATTCTCCTGAGGTAGTGGTGCATTGGGGTCATCCCCATACATGACTAAATCATCTGGCAGGCTATCATCCATAATACCTCTTACACCAGAGTAATTGGAAGAATGATGTTGCAGAATACCAGAAATCCATAACTGATGCGGAGAAAGGCTATGCTCAGTAGAGAGTCCATGATTATTAAATGTCTCAATAAACTGTGCTAGTGTATTATTGATCCTTGGGATGTAAACATAATGTAAGGCAAAGAGATCAATATCATTATTGCGACTAAGTAAACCAATTTGCTCCATATGTAAAAATATGTTTTTAAAAATATATAAAATGCAGTGAACCACCTCACGCCATAATCTTTCAATCCTTGTGTTGTGAACACTCGGCCCGGTGATGAAACTTCCACGACCTTCACCCCTGTATTGAATCATTAGGTCACAAACTACGATGTTTTCTCCTCCGTCATCTGCTCTGACTCTGGAAGGCAATCCCCAGATATTGATTGATTCTTGAAACAAGGCAAGCACTGTTGCTGCCCTGTTGTTGTTACTGCACCTGAGATAAACAATCAACCAAGAGTAACCGTCAATGCAACCATGGATGACAAATCGCCAGTGACGCAATTTCAGGTTGCTGTCAATGTGCCAGAGAAAATTGAGATGTGGCACTCTGTAAGGCCTACGTGGTATTTGCTGTGCCCAGCGACAAGCTCTACCAATTGGATCCAGGGTGATCAGGGCATCACGCACCCGCCATCTCTGGATGCAGATCCCACATCTTCGTAGTGCACCTTGCATGTATCTTTCCCCACAACGAGGCATTGAAACAAGCTCCTCTTGCACAATTTGCTGCAATTCTACTTGCTGGATTGGGGATTACGTTAAAAATGAAGGAGGTATGTCTAGATCAATGGCCCACCTACGTATGGTCCATCTAGACACACCAAGAATGTTAGCAATGCTGGTCCACGAAAAGTAACAGGAATGTAAAAGCATGATCTGTTCTCTAGAAATTTCATAAGAAGGACGGCCTACAGCGCCTGTATACCTAACAGGAGCACGGTAGGAGCTGGGAGTGAAAACAGGTAGCACCCTAAATAAATCCTTGATTAAGCTGAGCTCTCTGGATAGCCGTCTTAGGTTGTTGACATCATTTTGTGAAAACTCAGAGGATCTTTCAACAAAGGCAATGACCTGATGCATGTGAAAAACTCTGCATTCTCCCTATTCAAAGGAGAATTGTGGCACCTATTTAATTCCTGCAGAAGGGACAAAATGGATGCCACAAAGCGCTGCAGTTGCCTGTTGGCATCTTGCCTGAACACAATGCATAGGAAAGTAACAAACAAAAACATGAACAGGAGTTAAAATGGCAGAAATATTCCCTCTCTCTGTTGGCATCTTGCCTAAACAAAATACATAGGAAAGTAACAAACAAAAACATGAACAGGAGTTAAAATGGCAGAAATATTCCCTCCGACCCCAGGCTAGATTTTAGATGTCATTTCCGCACTTAATTTTCATTAACTATCATCATTAAAATAAATATAGGGATAAAATAGAAACCAATTATTGTCAGCACATCACAATTTAAACTTCACTTTATATTTAAAGTCCACATACGACTTTTTAAAATAATGTGTGTGAAAAGAAACTTAACATTAAAGCAAGGCAAATAGACGGAATTGTAAAAATAAAGATATCTTATTAAGGATCTACATTACAATTAACTCACCTATCCACATAAACCACAGAAATCAGAAACAAAACCACGAAGAACTTTGTAGGCGTCATAGCACCACAACACTTTAAAAGCGCAAGATGTGTTGGTGACCCTCGGTGCGACAAGAAAAAGGAGATTACAACGATATGAATAAGAAAAGCGACTTCTTTTGCTGAGATAAATCTTCGAAACACCTAAAGTCGACAATCAAAATATGGCGGAACTGTATCGAACCGAGAGAAACTGGGGTAAATAGGCTTCATGTAGGAGAACAGTTTCCGTCCTTAACAACAGGTGGTAACTAAGGGTTCGAACGTCACTACCGGCTTCACGTTACATGGTATGAGTCATTACGAGCTTTGCATTACATGGTATAGCCATGACAACCATCTTATTTCAAGATAGAATTACATGACATGATGATATCACATTACTTATTTCGACCTATTTCGACCTGTTTCATGTCTTTTTTGACACATGATGAGTCGTAATATGTTGTAATATGAGTCGTAATATGTCGCAATATGTTGAAAAGTAATTTTGCTACAGATGGCGCGTCATACAGAGAAGGTAATGATGTTCCTTGAAGCTGTGACGTAAATACCCAATCAGTATCAGTGGCTGTTTCCAATCAAGGTGAATCCTCTCGCTTTTACTGAAAGTTTACAGACAAGCAGACTCATTTTCTTCTTAGTTTAAGGGGGGACATGGTGGCTGATAACACTGTGAAGAGGGAGATCGTCTGGCAAAGAGTGACAACTGATTCAAGGTCAGTGGAGCTTGGTTTTATTTCTGGCAAAGAAGACGAAGAGGAGTTTCTAAAAGCTCAACAGCGCTTAAGAGTCCCTGTCTAAAAATATGAAAAACTAGACACTTTGCTACGTGTACCCAGGCAGTTGTTATACTGAGAGCAGTGTTCTCCCTAGGTATTTTAGGCCAGGCGGGCCGCCTGGCTTGATTCGCTTGAAAATCGTTGCTTCCTGGCTTAAAAATGAAGATTTAACCCAATGTAAGCTTAATTTGAGATTTGGAAATGGGAATTCCTATCCATAAGTAAAGAAGAAATCACTCAATAAAGTTGATGAAACATTGCTTGGTGTTTTTTTTTTTACTGTGTTTTCTTGCAATTAATTTGGTTATTTAAGTGATTTACCCTTACATGAATTTGTTCAAACCTGTGATGCATTGGTTTCATGGAATGGCAGCCATCTTTAAATTGTCCCGAGAACAGAAGGACACTTCAAGGTGTCAGTCGTGTCAAAAATGGCGAACTCAGTGGGCTCAGCGTGTTCAGAAAAGAAAAGAATAGCTTCCCAAAGTAAGTTAAGTTAATTTTTTTCTCTGGAAAAGAGACACAAAGGAGAAAGTAATGTGGCTGGGGAAGTCGGAGCTCTCAACATCTGTTAATTCAAAACACCGAAAATCAGGTTTTGATCCAGCTTGGCTGAAGGACTTTCCGTGGCTTGAGACTACTATAAACAATGACAGTGGGAGTAATAATCACAATTGTATGTTATGCAAGTTGTGTAGAAAACATAACCAAAGACCCCAGAGAGTAAGACAAGGATGTGCTGTTTGGGTTGATGTTCCGTGTTTCAACTTCAAGCGGGAAGCTTTAAAAGAACACGAAAAAACAAATCACCACAATGTTGCAGTTAATATGGAAGTTCAACTTGGTTTAACAGCTGTTGATGGTGGTATAGAAAGTGCCTCTAAAGAAGTGTTGAGTGCTGAACGAAAGGCATTTATTGGCCACTTAAAATGTATGTGCTGGCTTATAAAGGCCGAAGTGTCACACACAACCAACTTTGAGTCATTGATTGAACTGTGTGAGTCACTGGGATGTGAATATCTTCAAAATATAAGAAAAGCAGACAATGCAAAGTATACATCGGAACGGTTCATGCAGGAAGTTGTTGAAGCTCTGATGACATTTTGAAGTAAAGGCTTCACCTTTCTTTGCTATCTTGGCTGATGAAACAACTGACATTGCCATTCTTGAACAGCTTATTTTGTATGTGAGATATGTTTCAGATAAAGGAATCATTAAGTGTTTATTTCTTGGAACATTTGAGCTTTCAAATATAGTAGACAAACAGTGAACAAGCTAAAAGCTTTCTGGAAAACCCAAATATATTGAAACTCTCTGACGAACAAAGTTCACGTTGCAAAAAAAAAAAACCTTTCAGGAGTGCGAGTCTATCTTGGGTTCCTTTCAAGTGGGTAAAACACCCAGAAATGATGGCATTCCAATAGAGTTCTACAAAACTTTCTGGCCCTTAATAGGTGAATTTATGATTGCATCTTTTAATGAGGCCTTTGATAATAAGGAAATGTCTTCCTCTCAAAAGCAAGCTTTAATTACACTCATTGAAAAGAAAGGAAAAGATAGAAACTATTTAGAAAATTGGAGACCAATATCCTTAATTAATGTAGATGCCAAAATTGCTTCCAAAGTAATTGCAGTAAGAATTATCAAAGTCCTTCCAGAGTTAATACATACTAACCAAACAGGTTATGTTAAGGGCAGGTTCATTGGTGAAGTGGCAAGGTCAATTATAGACGTTATGGAGTATACAAAACAACAAAATATACCAGGCATATTATTGTTTATTGATTTTGAAAAGGCGTTTGATAGTATTGACTGGAATTTTATGCTAAAATGCTTAGATGCTTTCGGTTTTGGGCCTACCCTCATAAGATGGGTAGAAACATTTTATAGAGACATAACTAGTTGTGTATTAAATAATGGTATTTGTACACCATATTTTGAATTACAGAGAGGAGTAAGACAAGGAGACCCGTTATCACCATATTTATTTATTATTGCAGCCGAAATTTTAGCACTCGCTATTCGAAGCAGAGAAGACATTCAAGGCCTAATAATAATAATAATAATAATAATAATAATAATAATAATAATGGCACTTCAGGCAGTATATCCACAGGGTGGCTCTTCGCCTGCCCGATGCTAACTAAATTTACAATTAAAAAGATATCTAAGAATTTTAAGAATTTATATCTATATGTAAACGAGATAAAATTGTGTTTTAAGATATGCTAAAATAAATAAATGAATAAATAAATAATTAAAATTATGCCAGGTGTTCTAAAGCTCTCTTAAAAATAATGTTTTTGGTGTCTTTACAAAATTAATGCCTAATGATAGGGCAGGAAGAATTTAAGCTGGTACAATATGCTGATGACCTTACTCTGTTTGTACCCAATATTGAATGTGTAAAACTCATCCTTCAATTGCTTGATCGATTTACAATTTGTTCAGGCTTAAAGGTTAATCATACTAAAACTGAGGCAATGTGGATTGGTTCATGCAGACAAAATACAGAGACACCCCTGGGGCTAAAGTGGAGCAAAAGTGTCGAAGCCCTGGGGATGGTATTTACCTATAATGATACTGACCAATTACAGAAAAATTTTTTATGATAAATTAAAAGACATTCGAACACAAATACGGTTATGGAATTGCTGAGGTCTCTCACTATTTGGCAAAGTTACCGTCATTAAATCACTTCTACTTCCCAAAATGCTATGTGTTCTCAGTTCTAACAACTCCAGAAGAATTTATAAAACAATTAAACACTATTATTTATAGTTTTTTATGGAAAGGGACACATAAAATAGCTAGACTGGCAGCTGTAAATGACTTGAAATATGGAGGCTTGAACTTAATAGATCTTGAAATGTATGTTAAGTCGTCAAGATTAGCTTGGCTTGGTAGATTTTTTTCAGAAGGCTCGTCCCCATGGAAAGCTTATATTACTCATTTGCATGAGGCTTTGGCGGGGTTTTTCTATTTAGTTGTAATTACGATGTCAAAGACTGTAAAATTAATTCCACTTTTTATAGAGAACTTCTCCACTGGTGGGCTGACTTTAGAATTGCCTTTTCAACAAAGCCATCTACATCTTACAATATAATTTGGAACAACAAAGATATTAAGATAGATAATAGAACAATATATTGTTCAAATTATGTTAAAGCAAGTATCCTCCTTAATATATAGATTTAGGCCAGCCTAAAAACGGAGCTCCTCAGTTATTTTTCGGAATGACACTAATGAAAATAATCCAACTTGTATGAGGTAAATTGCGAATGATTTAATAGTTTTAGCCGGAACTAGTATTACATCAGCAGATCGAGGTGTAAGATGGTGTGATTATGAAGTATAGAGCCATGATTTCAAGGATTTCTTGGAAGCCACCAAAAATCTTGATCACATAACAGAACTGTCTTCTGTGCTTTTTGGTGGCATTTCTTGTTCTTTCCTACCTTATTCAGAAAGACAAGGCATTGTTATTAATCATTATATTCTTCCTCAGCTAACATGGGGACTCCCACACAAAAGAAGTTTACACATTTTTTTGTTGTGGGGACTGATTGAAATGCAGTGGTTACAATATACTCAGTCCCTGAATCTCTACCAAATGAAATCTCACAAAAATACCAAAACAGTATACATATGTGAAAAGTTGGAAAGTTTTGTTTTCTAACCTGTCCCCAAAGATATATTTAGCCATCTTCACTATTGTATGGAGTCTCCTCCTGCTGGAAGGGTTGCAATAAGCAAAATCACCCTCACATGGATGGTAATTAAGATATTTTTTTTTTTTGCTGATCATGAATACTTGCATAGGCTTCTAATAGTAATTTTAGTATTCAATTTCAATGTGATTTGTTCTTTTTCTCGACTGGCATTGTGGACTACAAGAGCTGTTATTGGGTTCCATTAATTAATTTTGCTATGATTAAATTATACCAAGAATTATCAGTACGCTAAGAGGAAGTTATATCATGTACATGTATTTTGTCTGCACTACACAACCAAATGCACTCCAAGGTTATCAGGCATAGGTACATTTGTCAGAAGAGCCCAGCATATCCAAGATATGTTTTGATTGACACATCAATTAAGGTAATTTACAGCAAAATGGATAAAAAAAAATATATCAATATCCTACATGCACCAAAGCCAGACAGGGGGTTATAAGGCAATCATTTAAACAACAGATTGAAATAATTTATAAATTAGAGAACACTATTTCTACAACAGAATGGAACAAATTAACCTTATCGGACATTGCGAATGGCAAGGCTGTCTGTAGAATGTCACAAATTTCTCAACCCTTTCTCTCTACAAAAATGCTAATCCTGCAACTTTGCTTAAGACCCAGTTCTCCATTTCGTGTTGGCAAAATATCAATTTATGCCATGTCCAATGCAGATTATCACAAAATTGATTTAAAAGCTCAATAAATATCATTTTAAAGCCAAAAAGCCAATTATTTAAATAAACCATGAGTAAATTATCTCTAAGAAAAAACTGATTAATTTAAAAGACACTTAAAAATAATTAGTTAATATGTGTTTCTTAATAATGTAATGCAGTGTATCTGTCACAATGTTGCAGCTATGCTATTACTACAAACAGGATGGGTTGCAGAACTGAACCTCCAAGTCAGTTTATTCAGTGAACTTGGTGCAGAATTTATAATCCCATCAAGTTGTCTGTAAATACAGAGAAACCAAACAAAGCATTACAATCATAAGTAATGAATTACTGAACTCTTTTACATGTATGAACAGTGTATGTTCCATTAATATTGGGGATCTCTCAGAAGCTGCATCCATGATAAATTAATTTGTTCCCAGATGCATTTGTTTATAGAACTTTTCACAAATTAATATCTCTGTCATAACAGTGATCTCTGTGTTCTACAACAATTAGTACACAAGAAAAATCCACTCAGTGAGATATTGTTTACAATAAAGATAAATGCCTATAAGCAATCATAAGGACCTTAAATTTATATTTCCTCAGAAATATCTCACCAGGCCATGGTTGCTTTGAAAATCTTTGATGTTTTAATACGGGCTCCCCATCTATAAACTGTTCGTATATTGACGGACAGGAACAGGCATGTAATTCCTTTCTTTGATATACAGTGTACTTCATTGTTAGTTGTTTACTGAGTGTTAGTAGTGAATCAAATGCTAGGGATTGGTACTCCAACTTTCACTGTGGCAGGCTCTGCCCTGAAATACAAAGCAAACTTACATAACTGTTATGAACTTTGCCACTTGCTTTCAAGAGCAAATGTAATTTGCTTCAAACAAGAAACTGGAACATTGAGGGTTACAACAATGTGCAGAGTCCCAACCACAGGGTCATCCAGGCTGTTTGGTTGTACATATATCTGTACAACTGTATATGAGTTCAGCTTCCAGAAGAAAATTATCAGAGTTTGTCAGGATAAATACTGATGTTCTTGCTTACTCAATGAATGAATGTGCAGTTTCAGAAGATATTCACACCCAACACCCATTCATGGCCAGTCTTTAGAAATTCCAAATTAAAGTATCAGGAATCAAGAGCTCTAATAGAGAAAAAACCTCCATGTGGGGTATGAATCTTTTCTTGAAGAAAACAATGTCTGAGAAATCATTAATTACAAAATAACGTTTAAGAAACATCTTACCTTTCAGAGAATTTTGTAATCTACACTGTCTGGCCAGTTCATATATTTGACAAGTTGGCACTGGGTGTGTTTGTAAATTTGTGCACTTCAACATCACATTACTCCAGTAGCACTAGTCAACTAAAAACAGCATAATTTGGTTAATTAATATACACTGTACATTATTAGGTTGAAATATTGGTGTAGATTGTTGCACATCAACAGATACAGAAACTATTTGCTCCTGAATCATAACGAGTGAAAAATCGTGCATGAGACATTTACATGTACATGTAACAGCCCTCCACCTCAGAACCATCACAGATATGATATGATATTTTTAAACTCTCTGAAATTTCAGATTATTCAAGATTAACATATGCACATACATCATCTGGGGCAACCCTAAAACACTGAATTTGGAAACCGAAATCCAGAATCCAGAATCTGGAATCCAGAATCCGGAACCAAAAACCAGAATCTGGAATCCAGATATTATGAATGATGATAGAAATAATTCACTTCAGCAATGTCTAATAAATAAATATGAGCAAAAATTATTTTGTTGTTATTTATTTTCTTGGCTTTACTTCAGCCACAGACTGTAATTGCTAAAAAATTATTGACTAGTTCTGAACAACCCTTAGCTATATATCTGGCACGGTTGTTCAAAAGCTGCATAAAGCTATCCATTGGGTACATCACTATCCAGTCAGGGTTACTGATTTTTTGGGTGCATAGAGTTACTCATAGCCTGCTAGCAGGCTCTAGTATCTGTCTCTAGTGTCTGAGCAGGCTAAATAGGGGTCTAGTGTTTTTCTGCATTGGCATGTCACCAAGAGCCTTCATGCAGCTTTGCCACTCACGTCCCTAGCCCAAACACGAGAGCCTGCTCCTAGGCTAAGTTACCCATCTTTTGTTCAAGCTGCCCCTAGTGAGAGCCCGCTTCCTGTCTAGATCAAATTGCTCTGAGAAGACTGGTGAGCAGCACATTAACAACAAGCTATTATAGGCTATTGCAGTGAGTTTCTGGCAGTCTTTTAGCATCTTTTAACAACATGTGGTCTGATCTGTTAGCAAGTGAGAAGCAGACGGAAGTAAGTGTGCAACATTTCTACAAATTGTTTTAATATGATGGCCACCAAGAATATGAAAGGCTGATTTGTCACAGTATCAGTGTGGAAATTGTGTTAATCTGGAATTGGTCTTGTATCTGTTGGAAAAATCAAATTTCTTATTTAGACCAGATGGGTTAGCCTTTGGACTTCGAAAGTGGGGACGTGACTGTCAATGTACAGGGGGCTGCTAGTGACGGATATCCTGTTCTCTATGACATTTTCTATCTTGTTCAGTATCTACGCAACATAAAGGATAAATTTATACTCCTGGTAAATTGAAGATGAAGATCACTTTTTAAACAAAATGGCAATTACCAGCAAGCTTATTTTAGACACTCTCAAGGTGCTTGGAATAAAATTAAGACGCACTCTACTGAGATTCTCATAATCATAGCCCTCACTAAAAATAACGGTTGCACGATTTCAACAGACAGGGAATTTGTGTTTCAAAAAAGGTTAAGTTTGAGGTCCTTTTTACTTGGCAGCTTACTTTTTACAGTCAAAAAGATAAGCAAAACAATTTTCGCGTATTTGAAGAACTTATTTTCTTTGATTCGTGGATTCCGGTTTCCGGTTTCTGGATTCTGGTTTTTGGTTCCAGATTCTGGATTCCGGTTTCTGGGTTTTAGGGTTGCCCCATCTTTAACAGAGTGTTTGCTTCACATTCAGTTTACACATGGCTGTTATCCAGCATAGGCAGACTTATAAGTTTTCCTTCAAAAATATATTGCAACAACTATTGCATCTTTCATTACCTATTCTTGTGATGAAATGACACAAGATTCAAGAACAAGAAGTCATAAGCATAAAACTAACTTACGTGGTAGTGCTTACAGTTCCTCTTACTGTCTGCACATGCCGTCCATAAACTGGTGCTGCCTGGACAATGTACTCATTTTTCTGATCACACCTTTTAAAACGTCACTGTTATATAATTTGCCCTGAAAAAGCAATACATGAAATGTTATGCCTTTGGCACTCACCAAATACCTTTACATGATGTATAATGTACACCATATCAACATTCACAATTCTTTTTACTTTCATTGTAACTCTTTTGTGTCATTTTCCCTCACTTGAAGACAGGACTTCCACATTAGGTGATAATTTGCCTCTGGAATCTCTATGAATTCACAGGGAGTGATAACAATTAAATTGTGACTAATTTTAGCAAAGGAGGCGTTCAAATGTCAGATTTTAATGCTGTTTAGTTTATACAGGAACTTTACATTACTCTTCGTATATATACATAACCTCTCAATTATTGCACCTATAGACAGAAGCTAAGGTGTGCTGGGGGAAGAAATGTTCTAAACTCTCTGAACTTTTCCCCCTTACCTGTAATAGGATGACTATTATGAACTACGGTTTGTAACCAACACCAACATCAGGTTATGTATACACATGTATGTTTTGTTGTCGTCTGTAATCATAAAAAAAAAAAAAGTTAAAATCCTCCATAAAGTTCATACTCAATAACACTGCTACATGTAGCGCTGTTACTGGAATTCAATTTAAGTGAAACTGTTGCAACAGCTCTGTCAAAATTGTTTCTAGCAGTTAAGGCAGGATAACAGAATATACATGTAGCACACATCAAAGGCTAGAGATACACACATGTTAGTTATCAGTTAGGATTTGGTGAGCTTCTGTGCCGTAGGTATGGTGGAAAATAATAGATTATCAGAAATGAAGGTTCCTGAGACATTTTGACAGCACTGAGAGGAATTAATATATAAATTCACAAAAGAAGGAGAAGTTCTTGCCCTGTCCAGTTCTCTGTAATAAAAATATCATTCACATACAAGTCATTTATTATATATATTGTTTGTGTTTAAAGCCGATATAATGCACACTCTGATTGGCCAATTCCAGTGCATTATTTACATTTACATGGTATACCTCAGTAAAATCATAAAACATTGCGTGCGACTAAAATAAATAAAATATTTGCCTGCGAATAGAATTTTTATGTTTTATCCCTCTGGTCTTTTGTTGGTTACAGTCACGTAGCATTGCGTGACACAAGGTAGGGGTGGAGGTGAAGGTCAATACATCGCAACCCCTCTAGGCAAACGGCTTGCTTAGTGACCTCGCTAGCAAGCGTGGTCGTGCATTCGCTCAGTTTTTATCAACGAGCGAAGACACTCATTTGAACTCTGCGAAAGTACGGTAAGCATTTTTTCATTTTGCACATCGTTTAGGCATTCTTTAGTTTTCGGATCCTTTTGTTTCGTTTCCGTATCTGTTTTTCTCCCGTTAGGAGCGTACAATTCTTTCACGAGTTCAATTTCATGCGTGTTGTCATGGCGAGCGCCATCCCGAAAGTCCTCATTTTGGGCCATTCATTCGTGAGGCGACTACAATCCGACTTGCAGGCTCCTTTCGACGCTCGTGCGGATAGTAATTTTCACCTTGAAGGGACTGCTACGGTGCATTTGTTCGGTGTTGGCGGTCGAACCGTTGAAAAGCTCCGTCGCTATGACCTCCACGTGGTCACGCGCCTTGCTCCAGATGTAGTCATTCTGGAGGTCGGTACGAACGATCTTTCGAACGTAAGACCGGAGGTTGTTGGCTCGTCCATAGAGGAGCTTGTCAGGTCGCTTTTGGACGTTTTTTCGGTGACTATGGTCGGAGTTCGCCATGTCATTCCACGCGGCGTTTCCTTCACAGATTGGGAGAATTTTCTTCAACGCGCTGCGATCCTGAACAATTATGTTCGTGTTGTGTTAGAGCCCTTTCCCAACGCTTTCTGTTGGACTCACAAGGATTTTTCTAGTCCCCATAAGGACTTGTATTTAGCGGATGGCGTTCATGTTAATCCTTTGGGGCAGTATTTCTTATATCGGAGCTACTGGGGTGCCATACTGCAAGCTTTGGGTCGTCTTAGGTCTTAGGCTGCATGTATTTCATCATACCCCCTCCCGCCCTTTTATGACGTTAATATTGTTTTGGTACTTGTGGCACAATCGGTTATTGCCAACCATGAATACATGTGATGTAGCCTCCTTCATTGATACTTCAGTTGTTTTACTGGCCTGTGATGGGTATCTATAAATGTATCTATCATTTTTGAATGGTTTTTGACTTTTATAAGGCTTATGTTAATGTTTACCTTTGAGGTTTTGCCCTCGAGGCCTGTTATCATTATATACCTTTGAGGTTTCGCCCTTAAGGTTGTTATTGTTATTTACCTTTGAGGTTTTCCCCTCAAGGTTTTATATTTGCCTTCGAGGTTTCGCCCTCAAGGTTTTTATTTACCTTTGAGGTTTTGCTCAAGGTTGTTATCATTATTTACCTTCGAGGTTTCGCCCTCAAGGTTGTTATCGTTATTTACCTTTGAGGTTTTCCCCTCAAGGTTTTATATTTGCCTTCGAGGTTTCGCCCTCAAGGTGGTGGTTGTTATTTACCTTCGAGGTTTTGCCCTCAAGGTTTTTATTCACCTTTGAGGTTTTGCTGAAGGTTGTTATCATTATTTACCTTCGAGGTTTCGCCCTCAAGGTTGTTAGATCTTTGCCTTTGAGGTTTCGCCCTCAGGGTTGTTATAATTATTTACCTTCGAGGTTTCGCCCTCAAGGTTGTTTTATTTTTGCCTTTGAGGTTTCGCCCTCAAAATTATTTTTATTTTTGAGGCTTCGCCCGCTGTGTTTTTTTGGGCATTTATAGGGCTTGCTGGTGCGTCGACTCTTTGTCTGACATGGCTTGTCCCTGCCCTTTACTTATTTACATTTTATTTATCCTTTAACAGTTTCTAAGCTTAATTTTCTTGTTTAGAAGAGCTTCAGTTTCTGCCATTATGTGAGTTCTCTTTGCAGTTATGCCGCCTAAACGTTCAGTCAGGCTTTCAGCCTCTACTGCTAAACCGCCAGCTGCGAAGAAGCAGAAGAGTGGCAGACGAACATCTGTGAAGTCCTCAGGAACCGGGGCAACCCATTCAGAACCAGAAGCTTCCGTGGTGTCTCCGGTGTCAACTTCCATACTTCCCCCTGAGTTGATTGACCAACTTGTCAACAGGGTGGCTGACGAAGTGTCGCGTCGGATGGATGCCAACAACAGTGTTGCGCCCCCTCCAGATGCCCTAGCTGAGGTTCCCTTCACAGACCCCTTAACTGGAGGCAGTTCCCTTGTCCAGGGCTCCATCACAGCTGTCCAGAAGAGCCTAACAGGTGAGACCATCAGACCTGACCAGTTGTTTGTATCATCCAGTCTACCACTTGATGCTCGTGTCTCCGATAAGATCAGGGCCAAGATATGGAATGAGGAATATATTGATTTTGGAACCCTTATTGCAAATCCTCAGTTAGAAAATAAATATAGTGTAACAGTAGATACATGTAATGCTGAGAAGGGTTCCATCCCCTCTCTCTGCCTGGAGCCAGTCTCCAAACCAAAGAAGATTACGACCATTGAAGCATGGAATAGCTGCTTTTTAATTTTTGTAGGGGTTTACACCTCTAAGTACCCAGCCGAGGCCCCTGCCTTGATGAAATATGGCGAGATCATCCAGGACTTGGCGGCCAGGGGTCACAATTGGAGTTATTATGACCAAAACTTTCGTTTTCTATGGCAACGACAGGCCTCTTCCTTTCCTTGGGGGGTTTTGCATGGGGAATTGTGGCTTCGTGCTCAATCTCCTATAACCAGGAGGCCACAACCTGAACATGCTGCTAAGCCCCGGGTGCGGGCAAATTTGCCTAGAGTTCCTGCCGGTTTTTGTTTTAAATATCACCGGGGCCTGGTTTGTCCAGGCTGTTCTTTTAAGCATTCCTGTTACAAGTGTTCAGGGGACCATAGGGCAACTCAGTGTAATTTTCGTCCCCCAAGTAAGCCAGCCAGTAATAACACCCAGTCTGCCAAGTCCAAATCTCCTAACGCCAGTAAAAGTTGATAGGTTGATTTCTCTGCTGTCGGGGTACAACCATTCCACTGCGGAATTTCTTTACTCTGGTTTCAGTTTCGGCTTTCCAATTCAATTTCAAGGCGAAAGAGTGTCTTCAACAGCCAAAAACCTTGTTTCTGCTTTTCTACACCCCATGGTTGTAGACGATAAAATTAAGAAAGAGCTTGATTCCCATAGGTTAGCCGGTCCTTTTCATTTTCCTCCACTTCAACCATTCCGTATATCCCCATTGGGAGTTGTGCCTAAAAAGACCCCAGGTGAGTTTCGTTTGATACACCACCTGTCTTATCCAAAGGGCTCCTCAGTCAATGATGGTATTGACTCTGAGCATACCAGGGTTTGCTATGCTACTGTTGATGATGCAATTCAATTTATCAAAATGGCAGGTCCGGGATGCTTTTTGGCGAAAACTGACATTAAAAATGCCTTTAGGATTATACCAATTCGTCCAGATGATTACAATTTGCTTGGTATGCAGTGGAGGGGCTTGTATTATTACGACCGGTGCATGCCTATGGGATGTTCTAGTTCTTGTCTCACCTTTGAGACTTTCAGTTCTGCAGTGGAATGGATTGCAAGACAGAAATTGAACATTGATCACATTTTGCATCTTTTAGATGATTTTCTGATTGTAGCCTCGTCAGCTAAATTATGTCAAGACCAATTAAATCAGTTTTTGAGTCTCTGTTCTTACTTAGGCATTCCCATGGCACCTGAAAAAACTTGTGGCCCTGCCACTACCTTGTTATTTGCAGGTATTGAATTGGATTCCATCTGTTCAGAGGCTCGCCTACCTCTTGACAAAATTCACAAAAGCACACTGTTGATTTCAGAATTTTTGAAGCGTAAAAAGGCATCTCTGAAGGAGGTCCAGTCATTGATTGGCCTATTAAATTTTGCCTGCTCGGTCATCAAGCCAGGTAGAGCCTTTTTAAGGAGACTGATTGACCTTACGGTAGGGGTCAAGTCGCCTCATCATCTTATTCGGCTTAATGAGGAGGTCAAAGAGGATCTAAAAGTTTGGCTCTCATTCCTGGCTGAATTCAATGGCCGGTCCTTTTTCATTGATGATGCCTGGCACAGTTCTTGCAAATTGAGCCTTTACACAGATGCCTCGGGTGCAATTGGTTTTGGTGCAGTTTTTGGTAGCAGATGGTGCTATGGGAGATGGCCACAAGCTTGGGCTTATTGTAATATTGCTATCTTAGAGTTTTATCCGATCGTCTTAAGTTTGTACCTGTGGGGACATGAAATGAGTAATCAATGTGTCTTGTTCTTTACCGACAACGAGGCACTTGTTCATGTTATCAACAAGCAATCATGCAAAGACAAACCGTTGATGAGTTTTGTTAGGAAGCTGGTTTCTATTTGTTTACGACATAACATTGTCTTCAAGGCAAAACACATCCCCGGAATCTACAACAATTTAGCGGACTCTCTGTCTCAATTACAGGTACAGACTTTCAGACGTTTGGCTCCAGCTCATATGGATCAATGCCCCACAGAGATTCCCCGGTTTCTGCAGCCTCAGAACTGGCCACCATAGTCTCAACCCTTGTGAAATCAAGCCTTCAGCCATCGTCCCTTCCTACTTACAAAAGGGCTTGGAAGCTATATAATCAGTTTTTACATTCAACTTTTCATGGGGTTCCTATGGGACTTCCTATTTCACCCCCTAATTTGGCACTGTTTATTGCTTATTTGTTTGATAATCATTATGCTCCATCGACAGTTAAAAGTTATGTTTCTGCATTGGGATATTCCCATAAGCTGTCTGGATTTCCAGACCCTTCTCAAGCATTTTTTATTATGCAAATGCTCAAGGGTTACAGTAAACTGGGCGCCCGTCTGGATAGCCGGCTTCCAATTACTCTTCCAATTTTGCACTAAATCATTGAAGCGGCTTCTAGATTTTCATGTTCCCGGTATCAAATTTGTCAATTTCAAGCCATGTGCTCGATTGCCTTCTATGCCTTTCTGAGAGTCGGTGAAATGACTTCCACTAAAAGGCATGGTCCTCAACCTTTACAAATCCATCAGGTAGTGAAGCTGGTGAATGACTCCAATGGTATAGTTTCATTAAAGCTTACATTTCATGATTTTAAACACAATTACAACCAACCCCCTTTTTCTATTGTTATCACTCGTGCTCCTACTTTTTGCCCAGTCCAGTTGATGTTAGATTATTTAGCTCTGCGGGGTAATAAACCCGGCCCCCTTTTCATGACATCACTTGGTCATCCAGTTTCTCGTACCACCTTTACCGACCAACTGTCTTTAGCGCTTAAATTCTGTGGGCTCAACCCGGCACGTTATAAGGGCCACAGTTTTAGGATTGGGGCTGCTTCTTATGTTGTGGACCGGGGTTTATCTGATACCCAGATACGGGTTTTGGGCAGGTGGAAGTCCAATGCCTTTCATAAATATATTCGCATTCCTTCGGTATCAACCTAGTTCCTTTTGTTGTAAGACCTGCAGCTTACACTGGAGCTCATCCAGCTTATTCAGGAAATATGACACTGATTAGTATGAGTACATGTAGCTGTTTCGGTCATTTATAATTATGGTTCTGTAATAATTTCCTGGATATACGGGACTGATTAGCAAGGGCAGCAGTTCCTGTATCTTGTGTGGTTTAAAACCTATTCTCTAATGGTTTATATCCAATTGATTAGCAATGTTCTTTAATACTGCTTGTTCAGGATTTATGGCACTGATTAGCAAGGGCAGCAGTTCCTATATCTCCTGTTGTTTAAAACCTATTCTCTAATGGTTGCTATCGAATTGATAAGCAGTGTTCATTAATAATGCTTGTTAAGGATTTATGGGACTGATTAGCAAGGGCAGCAGTCTCCATATTTTCCTTCTTTTTGATTCAGTAGTTTTGACTAGTTTCATCGTTTAAAACCTGTTCTTTAAAGGTCATACTCCATTTCTTATTATGTTCTTGTCATAATGCTTGCTTGGGATTTATGGGACTGATTAGCAAGGGCAGCAGTATCCATATCTCCAGTAATTCAAGGACTATATTAGACTGATTAGCAAGGGCAGCAGTCTCAATATTTTCCTATATAGTGAATAAGTATATTTGACCAGTTGTGATGTTTTTATTTTTGCCACTTTTTGTGAGTGCTGTATTTCCTGGGGTGGGGCAGCATCATAATTTTCATTATAATGCTTTTGGCGTTTTGGTTGCCCTCACCTTTACTGGGCCAAAATATTTCTAACAGATTGTAAATTTTTGTATGAATTACAAATCGATTATTTTAATAAATCCGGCTTTGGGCTTTCCCTCAGCCATTTAACTCCAAACATTTGTGTGAGAGTTAAATTATTATTGGCCAGTAAACGAGCTCAGTTAATACAGCACTCAGTTGATATGTTAATACCAGAAGCCCAGAGGGGAAAACATAAAAAATATAAAAAATAAAAAATAAAAAGAAATGCCTAATTCATAACAATTTAAAATATTCAACACTAAAATGAAGGTAATTCTTTACTTGAAAATTATTCTCCCGTAATGCCCATGGGCCAATTACAGGCATGCTAAAAAGTCCTAACACAAAGTAAAAGGAAATTAAGAAAACTATTGCGTTTTTTCCAGAAAATTGTAGCGACTGAAGACAATGATGGAACACTCTGAGAGTGCATTCTATCAACCTGATGAGATAAAATTTAAGGAGAATAGAGAATTCACAAAGTTATATCACAAACGAATTGGTACAGGACAGGAGAAAGGAAACTGTACAGCCTGGAAGAAACCGAAACTTTCTTCGACGAGCAAAAAAGTATGCATGCACAACAAAGAAAACAGTCCGTGACATTCATTTAATAAGTTAGTTGATAAAAAATTACTGCGAAGAAGACAGCAGAGAGAGAGAGTGGAGATAGGAGAACGCTCTCTCCAACTAAATTGTGCATATATGTATGTAAAAGTTATTCATATTACCAAGAAATGGTCAGGGCAAGAACTTCTATTACACTGTTCAATTTACCAAGTTAATTAGTACCATCTCACTTTTTAGGAACATATTAAGTGTAAATACCGTGTTGGGGAATAACCTCTTATTGAGAAAATAGGGTCCATGTACCCCCAACCCAAAGCAATGGCACAAATAAAATGAAATAGCCAATCAAAATCAAAGCAGAGCTTTATTTGCAGACAGGATTGCCATGCATAATCGTCGACTCGACATTTTGGACTATGTAAGCATTTCACCAAACCGAACTGATTGGACAGACAACAAAATAAAACGAGGAAATCTACATTATAAACACAAGATGCATATCACTACATCTGAGCTCGAGTATCAACAGCAAATCCCTTCTCAATGAAAGGTGACCGAATAAAAGAGAGGATAAAGAAAATTCGTTTAAGCTTGCGGTGTTAAAGTTTAAAAATTATTCACGCTTAAATTTGAATATTACTGAGAGTCTGTATTTTTGCCGACGGCTTAATTTAGCTTTGCAGTCATTTTATTGGCAGTAGCTTTACCACTCTTCAACCAAATTAACTTCGGAATTCACAAAAGCATTTTGCCAAACCGAATAAATCGAACTAACAAAACGAGGAAATCTCCATACTTTGTAATCACAATATGCAAATATTCACATATGAGCAAAAGTAAATTTAGCAAATCCTGTTCGCTTCGGCTTAAAATGGTTTGAAGACCTTTCTTGGTTTTCAACAACAGAAGAAGAAATTTTAGCAGTCTACGAAGCGGCAGTGCTAACTAACTCAGAGAAAACTTCAAAACTCGCCCGGCCGTGTTTACAAGTACGGTTTTGGTTAAGCTAATTTTTAGACGTGAGGTTATAAGCTTAAGTTGACGACGAAAATCGACAGAAAACTTAATTTGTTTACAACTTCCAGCAACCTCCAAAGCGACCCATGTGTTATTGTTTAGACACGAGCGAAATTAAAACGATGCAATTTTTAAAATCTCTTACAGCATGGCTTCAAATAAGCAAGACTTTTAATGGATTCCAATTGAAAATAAGCTTCTATCGCCGAGGCAACTTGTTAATTTTCATAGCAAACGCAACAACAAAAGTCACTTACCGCAAGTTGGCAATTCAGTTCGGCCAGTGAAAATCTTCCAGGCAGAAACTTGCACCAAAAGTTGTGAAGACTGAACTGAAGTTATATTTGCGATAGACCAACGAATCAACCACTTCTTTCCGCTACGCTTACTGTTTTGTAATTTCTCTAAAACACTCGGGTACGTTTGATTTCTCTTGTTCATCACCTGACCAAATCAGGTGACTTTTGAATTTTCTTGCACGGCTGCACAGCATCACGTTTGCGCGAATTTTGAACTTGGCCATGGGGAGTTCGGCAGTCTTCTGAATCAGTTTGTCGGGTACTTTCGCCTCCTTTCTATAGCCCTCGTTAGCTTTGGTTCACGCCATTGTTCGGTATTATTTCACTTCCTTTCTCTAGCCCTTGACTAGCTATAATTCACGGCATTGTTCAGCACTGTTTCGCCTCCTTCCCCAGCGCTGGTCCGCTCAGTCTTTTTCGCGATCTTCTTCGCTACTTCTTTGCCTGTTAATTCTTGCTTTCTGTTTATTGCTTCAGTGGAACCCTGTCTTAAAAATATTAGATCAACCTCCGCTATCGTTTTTCTTTAAAAATCCCGCCAAGAAAAATGGCATTCTCCCGCTACAAACCGAGGGTGCATGTCTCTGTCAACCTATTAGCTGGAGTATGGCCGCCATCTTGCGCGACTCCATCGTCGTCGTCGTCGCCGTCGTGCGTACGCGCCCACGAGCAATACCGCTAACCATGATAACCATGAGAAAATTAATTCATGGGTTTCCTTTCCTTCCCTATATGGGTATGGGGCTCCGCTTGGTGGCCCTTTGGGCCGCCGGAGCTCTGCTATTAACCACTTGCAATTCAACAAGAATAATATAGAATCTTATAATACTGCTAAAAGTAAAGGTTTGAAGCATACAAATTTTTTAGTCTGGTCAGGAATTCGTTCTGCTGTTCCTGCCCACCTGAAGGATTTGGATGTGACCGAAAGTGAACTAGAGAGCTGTTTGGAATTTCAATGTGGGGAGAAAAAATTTAATCCTACTGTATGTAAAAATAAACACTTATGAATTGCTTGTTTCGGGTAAGGCATGAGTCTCAAGGGGCTTTGCTAAACTGAAAGAAGACTTTGGTTTAGCAGATTCAGCTGTTACTAAAGCGTTCATAAAAGTGAAGACTGTCTCATCTGAAATGTTTATCAGAAGCTTCCAATTCAAGATTTTAAATATCACTTTCACTAATTCTCATCTAGCCATTCTTGCACATTTTGTAGAGTTAGCTCAGAAACTGTTAATCATTTATTTTATGAATGTTTTCATACTAACCAGTTTTGGAAAGATTTCAAAAATTTCTAGTTTGCACTTTCTGGTAAACAGGTTGAATTTTCCTTGCAGGATGTTTTGATAGGCAAATTAGATGAAGTACGTGACTTACTAAATTACTTTTAATTGTTGCAAAATGGCATATCTGGACGAGTCGTAAACGAAGTCTCAGCCCAAATATTACTGTTTTTAAAGAAATGATTAATATGAAATATAAGACTGAAAAGTACACAGCCTTAAAAAACAACACACAAAGGAAATTTCAGGCCAAATGGAAATTATTTATTGATAGTTAAGTATGATTTTTTATACTGTATAGTTCAAATAATTATATTATTATTGTTAGCCATCATGCCTTGCGAGGCTGATTAATTTCCCATGATGCCTGTATATCCCACTCCTGACACCATGTAATAAGCTCTTGCCTCTGTAGTCTGTGACTGTTTTCTTTCTCGCTCCGCTCGCCGCCATGGGAAAAGATCGACCAATCTTCGACGCTAACTCTGACGATCGCCGCCGAGCGTTCAAGTTTTTCTTGGCTAACTTTCGAGATTTTTGCATAATGGAGGACTATGTAGACCCCGCCAAAGCAGTCGACAGCAACGACTACTGGATTGCAACAAAAAGGCCGAAAGTTATGGCCGCACTTCGCCGAGCCTTTCCTCCGGCCGAATGGGACGTGCTCACAACCACAATCGACCATCAAATTCCTGATGATGACAAACAACATCCAGCTAGATGGCTCACGCAGCTTTCACAGCACTACCTTGGAGACGAGCCTATCATTCAAAGTACTCACAATTTTCTACGTATTCTGAAACAAGAACCTGGTATGTCAATACAAGATTGGCACACACTGGTCAGGTTGGAATATCAGAAATGTAATTTTCCCACAGTAGTAGACGATCGTTTACAAAGGGGCATTTTTGTTATTGGCCTCAATGATACTTTTAAGCCCTTCCGAAGCAATATCATTGCCAGAGAAAACTTATCAACACTGACCTTCGCTCAGGTAATTTCCAAAGCGTGTGACTTTGAGGCTGGACTGAAAACTGAATCTGCCATAACAAAACACCACCTCGAGGAAGCAGCACATAAGGTTACCCCAGCAGTGGACAAATCCAAGACTCCTCACCATCCGAATCGACGTGTAAAGGACCGACCTCCTGGCCCTTCCAGTGCTTCGACCTGCCTGTGGTGTGGGCGTGCACCACATGCCAACCGCCGTGACTGTCCTGCCTCCAATGACACTTGCCATGGCTGTGGAAAACGGGGTCACTGGAAACAAGTGTGCCGGGCCACGTCCATACATGTTGTATCAGAGTCAGCTGCAGATGCAGAAGCTGACCCACAAGCCGACTACATTGTCACTCATGAGGTTTATCAGGTGCAATCTGCAGCCAAAGGAATCTATGTTGACCTCAACATCGGTCCCACATCATCATCACCTCCATCAAAGCACTTCAGATTTCAAGTTGACTCTGGTTGTTCGTGCAATACAATTCATGTCAATGACCTTAATCAGCTGCCACCTATCCAAATTAAACCCTCAGTGGTTCGACTACTGGATTATTCAAAATCCATCATCCCAACCAGAGGCCAAGTCACACTTCACTGCACTCGTCGTGGCATGTCTTATGACATAGTGGCTCAAGTCATTACTTCTCGGCAGTACTATGCCCCACTACTAGGCCTTGCTGACAGCACACGCATGGGAATTTTCAAGTATGATGTGGACCATTACAGTGACTATTACGAACTTGATCGGCTTCCCTCCACCCAGGCCTCAGCGGTCATACAAGCAACCAAACAACACTTTGGACGTCACGGCGTTCCCCATACCCTCATCACAGACAATGGAGCTCAATTCACATCTGAGGCATTCAAAACATTTGCAGAGAAATATAAATTTCATCACATTACCTAATCACCTTATTGGTCTCAGTCTAATGGCAGAGCTGAAGCCTCAGTGAAGTCTACCAAACACATTCCTCTCACTGCGGAAGATGTGGACTTAGCGTTACTCTCTGTTCGCAACACTCCACCTGCTGGACACACCTCCCCAGCTCAACGTTTGTTTGGCCGCACCCTTCGCACGGATCTACCACAGTCTGCCGCCACCTTAGAACCTCGCACCTCCCCACGCGACACCGTGGTGCTTGAGCACCTCCACCGCAAATCACAGCAAAAGAAAGCATACGACAAGCGTGTTGGACCACCACTTCCCAAGCTACCTCCTGGAAGCTATGTCTACGCCAAGCCACCACCATCCTCCTCAGCTAAGGCTTGGATTCCTGGACAGATAGTGAGTCCTGCTGGTCCACGATCCTACCTAATACAGACTGGCACCTCACAAATTAGACGAAATCGGACTCAGGTACAGCTTGCCCCCTCTCAAAGCAGTCTAACACCACCTCAGCCCAGGCCTGTACCAACCCTCCCAGATAAGCTGCGACCATATTCATCACGTGCTGGTGTGCCACGACTCCATTTGCAGTCCAGACCAACAGCAGATTCATCACCAGTGCCAGCAACTGCACCCACAGTACCTTCATCTGAATCATCTCCAGCACCTGAAACCCCACTTCCTGTGTCCCCCTTGCCACCTTGTGCCACAATCCAGCCACCCACACTATCCTCACCAGTGGCACCCTCCCGTCCTGCAGCATCCAGTTCACCTGTTGGACAAACTGTCACCCAGAGTGGCCGAGTAACTCGACGTCCAGCTCGTTACTCAGACTAACTCTTGAACCGACCTGCCTTTTATTTCTTGCAGGTGAACACTACCCATTGCTGTAGACGTCCTTTCGGAGGATGGGATGGACGACCAACCCTACAAACAGGGCTTTGGACCTTATATGATTATTGGGACAAGTACTAAAGAGACAAACAAACTCTCTGAATAGGGACTTGATTGATTAGTTTTATTATTATTATTATGTCTAGTGGTTGTCTGTTTTGTTAAAAAAAAAAAAAGAAAAAATAATATATTTGATGTTCTATTATAAAGAGAAAAGCGTGTTAGCCATCATGCCTTGCGAGGCTGATTAATTTCCCATGATGCCTGTATATCTTAGTTGTTAACCATGTGAGTCAGCCATCTTGGATTCACTCCTTGATTAAAGCTTGATAAACTTAACCGGCTCCGGAGCTTATTACATTATCAACATTTTGTAATTATGTTATTGACACTTAATAATAGTGCTGTACTTTGTATTTAATAATGGAAATAAAAATGTGGGAAAAAAAAGTTGGGTCAGGTACCATACGCGTCATCCACTGCGCACTCTCCTCCCTCTCCAACACATGATTTCTGACATGACAGGTCTACAAAAATCCTTTCTCAGCTCCCAATTATTATCACGGAATCTCACTAAAACACTTCAGGCGTTAATTTGTGACATTTTGTTTCTATGTGGAGATCGGGCGAAATCAGACACTAGGAAAAGCTGCAAACCAGGGGAGGGGTTTGTAAAGTTTTGTTGTGTTAAAAAAGCATGTGTGGGAGAGGGAGGGGAGTGTGCTGGATGACTCAGCCAAGTTGTAAAAAATCTTACAACTTTGTTTTGTGCTGGTTTGGTTTCATGGAAACTGTGAAATGTTATTTTAATTGGCCATCTCTATTAAGCAGCCATGGTCACCTTTTGGTTGTCCTGATGAGGTGTTTTTAGTCTTTACCCCTATCAAACGGTCAAGCCCACTTTCTTTTTGCTGCAGTGATTAACCTTCTACAGGGCTTGCTTCCAGTTTAAAACATTCTGAGAAAGCATCATTGAGACAGGCAATTTTTACCATGGAGTTGCCACGTGTAGGGGCAGGAAATTTTGCTCTGAGTTTTTCACTCAACTTTTTGAGCATTTTTGTGCATATCTCAGGCTCCACTGGGCCCATCACTCTGACCTGGGTATCATTGGAAAGATCTTTTCTTCCACGTACACACACTATGAACAAGTTTACATAGCAAAGTCACACCTATTTGAGCCTGACATATTCTAAGTTATTCAACTACATCTAGTATTTATATTGCCCATTTCTTCCTAAACATATGTAAATTATTATTTTTTGTACAGATGTATTTTTCAGTCTCATACTTTAATTTGACTTTTGATTTAAAACCTCATATACTTCGAAGTTCTTTATTCCTTCTACATGCCCATAAATAAATTATTCTTATAAGTAACAGATAATTAAGTAAGGGAAGTTATGGTATTAAAAGACCGATTAATATATCCTTCAATTTAAGATGTATCTGCTGTTCTGTCAAAGATAAGTAATATACTTCGAATCTTTCCAGAAAGAAATTGAATAAGAGCAATCATAAAAGAAATGCTGCATTGTTTCTGATTCACGTTTGCAGAAAGAACATAGATAATCTGCAATGTACCCAATTTTGCGTAATTTGGAATTCGTGTAGAGTATAGAGTTCAATATTTTGAACTGAAAGGCCTTGACATATGGCTCAAAAGCAACCGAATGGGAAAGAGAAAAAGCCTTTTTCAGTGCCTCATCAGTTAAATTAAATTCACACTTTAATTTTCTTACGTTATTAGGAAAGCAAGCCTTTTTACGGACAAAAAGAGAGTAATAGTCTTTTGATTTCTTTTTAGTTACATCAAATAGGCTGCAGTCAATTTTGAAAGATGGATTTAGGGCTGTATGATCTGGATTATGATAAGCATTCTTAAATTGAACGGTACAGAGTGACGAAGACCAGTCCATTCCAGAACGTTCGTCTTCTGTATGTGTTTTGCGATTAGTTCATAAGAATCGATGTTGTTAAGATCGAAACGCAAGTCTCCCACTGTCTGAATTCCATAATTAAAGTACCTTTTATAAAAGACTGGTTTGTTGTTTATTCTTATTTCCTGGTTATTCCAAATTCAGTAAAGCCAATTGAAAGGCCGTGTGCAAGAACGTCCCCTAGATTTTTCGGTCATTTTTGAAAGTGCTTAAAACTAGCTGAATTTTGGCATGTGGGCTTCGTTTCACCTGAGAAATATTGCTCTGAAGTTTTTTTCGCTGGGTTGCTTTTCGTTCTCGAGAAATAATGTATGCAAAAAAGGCACACAGGTTGGAAAAACCGAGTGGTTTATTGCATACGCAATATCTTGAGAACGAAGCGAACTTAAGTGCGAAAACTACAGGACATCACTTAACATACCTGAACGAAACTGCATGCGAAATTTGGAGTGTTTTTGACAAAGTTCACTTTTGATTAAAACACCTGACGCCCTTTTCCCGCCAAGTCCTTCAAATAAACGAAGCTGGGCCTTTGTTATGATAAACAGAACCGATCCTTTGTTATAATAGCCTAGCCAAGCCAAGCCTTTGTTATAAGTCGAAGTCTCGCCTTGGTTTATCATAACAAAGGATCGGCCGCTGCGACCGCAAGGACTTTGATTTTACTTAGAAACCAGCAAAATGTCAATTTCACGCAACTTATATAAGCTCAAATTTGTTGATTTCAGGTCAAAAGTGCTTAAAATGTTGACTCATGTTAACACGCGACAGCAAGGATGTTGATTTCTCTTAGAAAGCAGCTAAATGTCAATTTCACGCAACGTAAAAGCTCAAAAATGTTGATTTTAGGTCAAAAAAGGTTTAAATGTTGATTTCATGTTAACCCGTGACGGGAAGGATGTTGATTTCACTTAGAAAACAGCGAAATGTTAACTTCACGCAGTGTATAAGCTCAAAAATGTTGATTTCAGGTCTAAATAGGTAAAAATGCTGATTTCACGTTAACATGTGACGGCAAGGATGTTGATTTCACTTAGAAAACAGTGAAATGTTAATTTCACGCAGTGTATAAGCTCAAAAATGTTGATTTCAGGTCTAAATAGGTAAAAATGCTGATTTCACGTTGACGCGTGACGGCAAGGATGTTGATTTCCCTTAGAAAACAGCAAAATGTTAATTTCATGCAAGTTATAAGCTAAAAATTGTTAATTTCAGGTCTAAATAGGTAAAAATACTGATTTCACCTTAATGCGTGATGGCAAGGATGTTGATTTCACTTAGAAAACAGAAAAATGTTGATTTAACACAGCGTATAATCTCAAAAATGTTGATTTGAGGTCTAAATAGGTAAAAATGTTGATTTCACGTAACGCGTGACGGAAAGGATATTGATTTCACTTAGAAAACAGCAAAATGTTAATTTCACGCAACGTATAAGCTCAAAAATGTTGATTTCAGGTTTAAATAGGTAAAATATGGCGGCCGGAAAATAGTGTTAACATCTGGAACTTACTTTGGTTACCTGGGACAATGATTATCTGCACTGAACAAATAAACAAATAAGCACTTTTCCAAATACAGCAACGTCTAAATACATATTTTTTGATAAACGCAATTGTAGCTTTATGTCATGCACCGCCTAACAGATTAACAAATTAACCCTTCTGCGCAACGTACGGGTCTCCATACATCTGCATGTCCTCTGATCCCAGAAGTTCAAAACACTACAAATCATGCCGATATGAAATAAAATCAATGCAACCTGGATCACAGATCTATGTTACGATCGATCACTACTGGTTGGCCATTATTATCTTTAAATGAAAAAAGCCGAAACAATCTAGTTACCAGTTCAAGAAACGCGAGCAGAACGTGATTGCAATGCATGCCGGGAAGGGTCTTTACACCTCGTGCACGGGAAAACATGGCGGTCGATACAAGACAAATTTTATCACTCAAACCAGTTCTCGGTTTCCAAACTTTGACACTAGCAACGCTTGGCAAATGGGCCACAACTCACGAGAGGGTATTTGTCTTGGGCAAGAACTGCTCTTGGACTTTGCTGCCTGGCTCAATCTGACTTTGAACGCCGATAACACGATTAGGGTATATCAGCTACCTTCGAAGTTTCAGAACACATTTTGATTCTTTAAAATGTGCTGATGACTTACGGGTTTATCAAGGCTTTATGATGCCTCTCAACCACCAGGCAGGCATACAAGGTACTTTAACACAATGCTTAAGATATTAGTTGACAGAGCTCTAACGTGGCACATCCCTTTTTTGTTCGATGGTATTTCGTTTGCCGCTCAATCAATTCATGTGTTGTGTTCACGTCACAATAACCGATGTAAACAATCTGTTCCCAGATTTCCGCTCTATATACTATTTTCCTTTGACTTTAAGACAGCTAAGATTCAGTGGAATACACCATAAACAGTCTGCCTGTTTGCTGTTCAACAAAATAATAAGGTTTCTTTTGTTTTTTGTTCAACAAAAGATCTCCTAAAGATGCCGCTTAGAAAACTGAGCTTTTTGCAGACGTTTTTTCTCGAGAACGAAGAGCATCCCAGCCAAAAAAAGTTCAGAGCAATGTTTCTCAGGAAAAACGAAGCCTACATGCCAAAATTCAGCTATTTTTGAACACTTTCAAAATGGCCAAAAAATCTAGGGGACATTCTTGCATGCGGCCTTTCAATTAGTTTTAACCGCATTATCTTTCCGAAATTCAGACCACCATTTCAGTAACTCCATGTAGAATTCAGAACAGATAGTTAAATCTTTCACGTTATAGTTGCAATTAAAAAGAACCAGACCACCTGTTTCTTTTAGAAGATATTCTAAATAATTTTTCCATGCGCCAGAATTATCGCCAAAGATTCTTTTCAACCAGGCGAGACGGAGAGATTTAATCATGCTCTCAATATCAACCATTTTGATGCCTCCTCCTTCATAATCATTTATCGCAGATTTTCTCGTTATTTTGTCTTTACCTTTCCATAAAAGATTGTAAATCAAATGGTTTAATTCTTTAATTATATTTTCAGGGGTAGGTAACAAAGATGACATGTACACAACCTTCGGTAGGAGCAAAGATTTTATTACAGTCACCTTTCCGTAAAGGGATAATCCTCTAGAGGACCAGATATTAGTTAACTTTTTTATCTTGTCAAGTTTTTCCGTGAAGTTTTTCAAATAGAGCAATTTTTTATCGTACGAGAAGAAGATTCCTAGGGCTTTTATGGGACCTTGTGGCCATTTGATTCCAAGTGGTTTCATTTCACTTCCTTTTAAAGATCCTATCCAGAGTCCCTCTGTCTTTGAACTATTTACCTTTAAACCTGATACTTTTTTAAAATTGTCTAGCAATTGAAAAAGTTTATAGGCCGACTCTGTATCAGAGAGAACCACCATTGTATCATCAGCATATTGTAATAATTTGGTCTCTTGTTTATCAATAACAGTTCCTTTTATTTCCACATTTTCCCTAATGGCAATTGCTAAGGTTTCAACAACTAAAAGAAAAAGATAAGGAGACAAAGGGTCACCTTCCCTAACTCCACGTGTAAGGTTAAAATATTCTGAAGACAGGCCATTATTTATTACACAACTTTGAATATTTTTATAAAAGTACTTATCCATCCCTTAAATTCATGGCCAAAATTAAAGGTGTCTAGACAGTTAAACAGAAAGTTCCACTCTAAAGTGTCAAATGCTTTATGAAAATCAATAAATATCATCAAACCAGGGATATTCTCTTTTTCTGTGAAATCCATGATGTCAAGAATCAATCTTACTGTCTCACTAATATAGCGATCTTTGACATAACCAGTTTGATTGCCGTGAATGATATACGGTAAAACATTTTTAATTCTTGAAGCAATCACTTATGAGATTATTTTAGCATCAACATTGACCAGCGAGATGGGTCTCCAATTTTCGATTAGTGTGCAATCTTTCCCTTGTTTCTCTATTAAAGTAATGACAGCTTGCTTTTGGGAATTGGACATTTCTTCCTTTATGAAGGATTTATTAATGCAATTAAGATCCCAACAGTTTTTATAGAATTCAATTGGGATTCCGTCATTCCCTGGAGACTTGTTTTGAAAAGTTTCTAAAATCTTTTTGCACTCTTCTATGGTAATCTGGCCTTCACAAGATAGTTTTTGTTCTTCAGATAATTGCGGTATACTTAAATTGTTTAGAAAAGACTTGATAGAATCCTTGTCTACCACTTTAGTTTCGTACAAGTTGTAATAAAATTTTTTTGTTCAGAAAGTATTTGGTATGGGTCTGTTGTTATAGCACCGCTAATTACTAATTTTTTGATGTGTTTTTTAACATGATTTCTCTTTTCTAAGTTCAAAAAGTACTTAGTGCTTCTTTCTCTGTGCTCATGCCAGCGAGCTCTTGCACGTACAATAATTCCATTTGGTTTCTCTTCATAAAATAATTCCAGTTTCTCTTTAATTTCATTGAACCAAGATCTGTTGTAATCATTTGGATCTTTTTCAAAATGCCGCGTAGCTTCCTCATATTTCTGTTGAATCATCCTTTCTTTGTCATTTCTCTTTTTAGCTTTTTCTTTAGAATACCTGATAGCGTGCATTCGAATATAGTATTTAATCCAGTCCCAAATGCAACATTTATCAGATAATTCTTTTTCTCCCTCTGATTTCCATTTAGGTATGTTAACACTCAGATAATCTAAATATTCTTCATCATTTAATAGCAAAACATTCATTTTCCACATGCCAGGTCCTTTTGCCTCTCCAATTTTGTCAAGGTTTAAACAAATTGCCGCATGATCAGTTCTTATTGCAGGGATAATATTGGTTGAATTTACAAAATCGCAAATATTATTGGAGATAAGCCAAAAATCTAGACGACACAATATAGCAGGTGATTTTTGACTCCAAGTGTAACTTTTTGTGAGGATTTTTAATTCTCCAGATATTGACCAGATCTAATTCACTTTACAAACATTCTATACTGTTCACGACCGATTTCCTTGGTATCATTATTCCACCTCTTTTATCTAAAGTTGGGTTTAATGGACAATTGAAATCTCCGCCTACAATAATGTTCTCCTCGGAATCTAAATTTTCAGTTTGATGCAAGGTATGCAATTTCTTAAAAAATTGGATCGAGTCTTTATCTTTGTTAGGTGCATAAATATTGACAAGTACATATACTTTATCATCAACTTGAACTTTAGAAATAATAAGGCGCCCCAAGGGATCCAGAACTGCACAAAGCACTGTACAATTCGCCTTGTTGCATTTTTCTGCCCCATTCATCTTGCCATTGATTTTCTGTTGCTTTATTTGAATGCATTTTCTGTAAAAAAATCACGTCTGCATTCTTTCTGCAACACCATGTGAAAATGGTGCATCTTTTCTTGAAATTGCTAACTCCCCTTACGTTCAAAGAAACTATTTTTAGAGCAGCTGACGAGATTTTAACGTCAATAAACAATAAGCTCCAAATCTAAAAGCTAAAATTCTCAACAAAAAAGTGAAGGTTGAAGAAATCAAGAACAACCATAATAACTTTGTTCCCGATTGTTTTGAGTTAAATACAAACAAGAACTTTCTTTGCTTACAGCTCAATAGTGCAATTGCTACAAACAAACTTCCCACTGAAATAAAACTGAGTAATTTACAACAAGAGAACACACATAAACGAATAAACACATAATCCACCTCTAAGAATGAAAGATGGAACAAATTAAACTCCATCTAACATTCATAGCTCCCACCTTAACTTGTTAGCCATTGAATGCAATTTGTAAAACTTTCTGCCTGCTAAATCAATATCAAATCACAAAAATAATAATTTATATGGAAATAACCGTAACCTCTCGAATGGAGAAACGTAATTAAAAGTGCATAGCTTAACCAAACAGAATATTACACTGGAGCGAATTTACCATTAATATAGAGTTTGTCTGGTTCTGCTTTACTAAAAGATACCTTCATACTGTTTCTTTTTGCTTCCTTTAACTTCAACATTTGTTTTCGCCAGCGCTTGATAATTTCTTGCGGATAATCTTCCAGAACTTTAATCTTGGGGTCTCGAAGATGAAACGAAGCTCTCAATACCAGAAGAAGTAGGAATGCTTTCACACTTGAGAGTACAAACTGGTAATGAACAATAAGGGATAGAGGTTTCCAACACCTTTACTATCACTGTATTGTCGAAACATGCAAATCTAGTAGCTATTTTCAGTGTTCTTGAGTGATCTGTAACTGCCTTCAAGTTTCATGATTTAAATCATTCTTAGCAAGTCTTTCAAACTCAACATATTACAGAAAAAATCAAGTAAATGCAGCGTTTCAAAAGTAAGTTAAGACGGACAAATCTTCAGACAAAAGCTAATTTAATTCTATCACATGACCATGGGCAAGGAGATCCCATGAGATAGCACGGCGCATGCGCGAGTCATTGCACGTGTGTTGAAGCGCGAAAAACATCGAAGATCGACGATCTCCCGATAAATTTTACAAAAGCTCTGCCTATTTCCTATGCAGTTGGAAAAACTACTGGGCCGTAACAGAAATAACATAACACCAACGTAGTTGGTAGTTATTGAAACGGAAGCTAACATTCCAACGCAGTTGGACAAGCAAAACTGATCCACCGACAAGCTTCATAGAAATGGTGGTGACCGACAAGAATGATGATACGAGCGTGGGCTTGGCTGGCAGCTCAAAGGAACCAACTCTTGTTGAAATGTTCAAGTCAGTGTTGACTGAGTTGAAAGACCTTAAAAAAACAGTCGCTCCTTTGGTGGAAACCGTTTATGAGGATGAATGGGATGATAACGTAGAACAGGACGACGAAGAATTAACCGCTGCAGGCGTGGACGAACAGCCGCCTGGGGACACCAGCAATAAGCCAACAGAAAAGGCCTCAGGCAGCAAACTGCTTGCCGAAATAGTCCAGGAACTTGACATCAGTGAAAAAACGGGAGATGAAGTGGATGAAAGGCTTGTAAAGCTCATGGACGGACTCCTCAGGGATAAACTACAGGAGGAAAAAGTCCAAACTAAAATTGAGAAATATCCACAGCCCGGAAATGTCTAGGGGTTATGAACCTTAAGAGTGAATCCACTTATCTGGAGTCAAATTCCCGTGCAAGTTTGCACCAGCGACTCAAAATCTCAAAAGTCACAGAATGCACTTGTTGCCTCCATTGTTGCTATGATCAAAGCCACTAATTTGATGCTCAAACAAGATAAAGATGCCAAAGCGAAAGACAAAGCAGTAGTGTCAACATTGACAGATGCCATAACATTGGCCATGCAACGCTTTCATGATATGAATGCACTGAGGCGCCTTGCAATGAAGAAAGACCTACATCACGACTACTTGGCCCTCTGTACTTCTACTACAATCCCTCCTACTTCAGAGTACTTGTTAGGGGATCTATCCAAACTAACAAAGGATATTTCCGATCCCAACAAACTGGCCAAGAAAGTCAGGCCACAACAAGCGCGAGCTCACGGCAGGAAATACAGCTCGAGCTCCCAGCGCAATCAGGGGTATCAAGGCAATCGGCGATACCAGCCATACCAACGGCCAAGGAATGATTTTTTATCCAAAGGCCGTTGCCCAAGATCAAAATTCAAGGAGGGAGACACGAAACAAAACTAATGCCAATTACGCCCGCAACAAAGGTACCGTAGTTTCTCGGTTATAAGGTGCATGGTTTTTTCGAGGAAAATCTGTTTTCTCGTGGGAAGTTTTTGCCAAAATTGGGGTGCGCCTTATAGCCGAATATTTTTGCGCAAAAAAATCTAACGACAGCAATTTTACCGGAACTTACAGTTAAAACTAGACAAATAAAAGACACTAAACATTGGTCCTTGACTTTTTTAAGATTTGGTGGTTCTGAAAAGAACCGGGTGGCTCTGAAAAGAGCCGTTGTTGTTGTTTTGAAATTTGTGATGTCTAGTCTTCCTCCTCGCTATCCGTGTCAAACTCGTTCTCCAGTTCATCATCTGCTTCCTCCTCTCCAGCTTCTTCTTCGTCCCACACAGCTTTGTCCTCGGTGCCGTCCAGAGCATTTGATATTCCACAGCACTTGAATGAGTTCGCGATCAAATCAGCGGGTATCTCTTGCCATGCCTTTTGGATCCACTGCAAAACCAGTTCTTTGCTCGGCGCACGCTTCTTCCCCGACGGAGTGTAAGTGAACGGACCGTTCACCATCCAAGTCTGGTATTGGGATCGCACCTTGGTCTTAAAAGGTTTGTTGATAGACTTGTCCAGGGGCTGCAACACGGGCGTAAGTCCACCAGGAATAACTGCGACTTCTACATTTTGCCTCGCCAGAAGATCTTTCACGGCGTTTGTCAAATGCCCACGGAATGAATCCCACACGAGGAGAGCTCTTTGGTCTGGGGTGTACCGAAGATTGCGTCGAATCCACTCCATTACTCCTAGAAATTAATAAGAAATAGTCTCAGAATGCTAGAAAGCTTTATTATCAAGGCCGCATTGTGTTAAACAACTGCACGAGAAAAGCTAACAAACTGAAATTTGCATACGCGTGTACGTGCTAGGTAACACGATACGTCAACAATGAAATTCGAATCTCGTTTCTGAGAAACAAGAAGTTTACTCGTCTCGCTCGCTTGTCGAAAAGATGCTGCTCAGAATAAACAGTGTTTTAGCTTACCTTCTTCGTCCATCCAGCCCTTCTTGTGAACGGAGACCTGCATCCTTGGTGGCACGTTGATTTTCAGCTGTCAAACTCCTTTGAATATGACCTTCGGGGGAAGTTTCTCGCCGTTCGCTTTCACCGTTAGTGCAACTGTGAAACTCTGCTTGTCGGCACCGCATGACAACACTGGAACTGTTCTATTCCCGGTGAACTCCAAGGTTCTGGTGGCTGGCAGCTCAAACCGCATTGGCGTTTCGTCCATATTGAGGATACGACTTAACTCATACCCCCAACGCTGGCGAGATCTCAGGACAAATCGATGAAATTGGATGACCTTGTTTTCCATGTCGGCCGGGAGTCGTTGAGCAAGAGTGGTCTTCGCTCTCATGGAGATGGAGTGACGACGTTTCCAGTTCGTGTACCAGCCATCGGATGCTTTAAATTCAGGGTCGGTGCTGAGTTCTTTTGCCTTGAATCGAAGCATCATGCTGCTAACTGACAGACCTGCAACAACAATTAAAATAAAATGTCAGTTCCTTGATCAAATACAATGAACATAAACAGATTTATGGATCATCAGTGACAAGCACATTACCCCAGATTACTGGAAATGGAAAAATAAACTCAACAATGCTTACCTTGACTTCGCTGATCGCTGAACCAGTCGGCTAATTGCTGATCCATCTCAGCATACTTTGGTTGGAAGCGTCCCATAGATGCACGCTTTGCTGTCATCCGCAGCTCACCGGAAAACAAAACGTGTTGTTGGTTACGCCATTTCCTAACCATGGATTCTGAAATGCCGTATTCACGAGCGATTTCACGGTTGTTGTTTACAGCCTCGGCCTCTGCAACGATTTTCAACTTGAAGTTGAGGTCATACGAATGACGGCGAGAGCTTGGCATATTTACGATTGAGATTTGACTGTTTACGATGAGAACGTATCAGTAAGTTTTGCGACTGTGTTTAAGTTCAGCTTGTTGATGTTTTTATAATACAAACTCGGATCGTTGAATATTTAATAGAATCTTTATAAAAAACGAAATATGTTTCCTGAGCAGGAAAGCTGAAATTAACGTGTATGCGTTGTTTGTTTACACTCAAGTTTATCATTAGAGGTGCGAACTTTTAGCTTTTGTTTTCGTGTATATCATTAACTGTGTGACTTTTTCACTTTTGTTCACGTTTACAGAGAGTTCGCGTGCTAATTGTGCCAAGAGAATAAAATTTTATCTTTATGAACTCTTCATTTCTTGGTGCGTCTTATAACCGAGTATTTTCACATAATTTTCAGTTTGGGAACTTTGCATGATTAAGTTGCCAAGTTTGGGGTGCGTCTTATAGCCGAGTGCGCCTTATAACCGAGAAACTACGGTATGTACAAAACAAACAACTGCTGATAGTAAAGATACTGAACTACATGCTTTATCTAACAATCAGCCATGTTTTTGAGTGGGCCAAATTGTCAGCACCTTGTCTGAATGGCAGGCCATAACATCAGACCCCACAATTTTAGAATTTGTTACGGGAGTGAAAATAGAATTCACTCCAGGCTTAAGGCCAGAGCAAGACAATGTGCGGTCAAACGTGTTTAATCACATGCAGCATGCTATTGTTGCTAATGAAATTGAAACCCTTATCAATAAAGGAGTTGTCAAACACTCCAGGCATGAACCAGGAGAATTTATTTCCCCGATATTTCTCCGACCTAAACCTGATGGCACTTACTGGATGATACTCAATTTACGAGCTTTCAATGAATTTGTTCAGTACCACCATTTTAAAATGGATACCTTAGAAATGGCAGTGAAAATGATGAAGCCTGGATGCTTCATTGCCTCAATTGATCTAAAAGATGCCTATTACACAGTACCCATTTTTTATGCACACCAAAAACACATGAAATTTATATTTAATGGTACACTTTACGAGTATACATGCATGGCAAATGGACTCAGTTGTGCACCACGAGTTTTTACTAAACTCCTTAAACCAGTTTATGCCACACTGCACAACCTAGGGTATCTGAGCCTAGGCTACATTGATGATTCTTACTTACAAGGTGACACATCATCTGCGTGCCTTGAGAATATTAAAGTCACAGCTTCGCTATTTAAGAAAGTAGGGTTTCACTTACATCCTACCAAATCAGTTATAATCCCTACTCAGTGACTTACATTTCTGGGGTTTGTCCTTGATTCAAATGATATGACAGTAACTCCTACTGAAAGAAAAATCCAGAAAGTAGTTACAGCCTGTCAACATTTACTTACTAAACACAATCCTACGATAACAGAAGTTGCTGAAGTGATAGGGCTTATAGTACCCAATTTCCGTGGAGCCCAATATGGGCCACTACATTACCGTTCACTGGAGTCTGACAAAATCCAAGCACTAAAATTAACAAAGGGAACTACGAATCCCATATGCAACTAACGAGTAACTCCATAGCTGAACTGAAATGGTGGATTGCAAATATGCCTACCGTACAACGAGATATTGTACAACCCAATCCCAGCATGGTTATAAAAACAGATGCTTCCAAAAAAGGCTGGGGGGCAGTTCTCGGGAATCAGGAAATAGGTGGAAGGTGGACAGATGCTGAGACCACCAACCACATTAATATTCTAGAATTGCGGGCTGCATTCTTTGCTCTTAAGGCTTTTTGCCACACCACAAGTAACACTCATGTCCAACTACAGATTGACAACACAACTGCTGTGGCCTACATAACCAACATGGGTGGCAGCAAGTCAACCCAGCTAAATACTTTAGCCAAAGCAATGTGGACTTGGTGTATAAATAAGAATATCTGGGTGTCAGCAGTACACATAGCTGGAAAGCTCAACACTAGTGCTGACAATAAATTCCGTAACTTTTCAGACAAGCATGAGTGGTCACTAAGCAAAGAGTACTTTCAAGAGATACTTTCAGTGTATCTTGAGTTAAACATTGATCTGTTTGCCAGTAGGCTTAATAACCAATTGGATGTTTATTACTCCTGGAAACCAGACCCAGAATGCACCTATGTTGATGCATTCTCCATAGATTGGAGTAATTTTAACTTTTTTGCATTTCCACCTTTCAGTGTGATTCCAAGGTGTGTGCAAAATATTTTACAAGACAAGGCACAGGGAATACTACTGATCCCTGAGTGGCCAACACAGACATGGTTCCCACTTGTTCTGCAACTGTTATACAGCCAACCATGGATCTTCAAACAATCAGCAAACCTGCTATGCCATGCCCACTTCAAGGAGCCACACCCACTACACAAGAGCCTGCACTTGATGGTGTGTCCTTTATCAAGAACACCTTCACACAGCAAAACCTTTCTCCAGACATTACCAACATCCTCATGGCTTCCTGGAGGAAAGGAACTCAAAAACAGTACAAAACCTATCTGGAAAAATGGCTGGCATTTTGTTGTGAAAGGAAAATCGATCATAGTTCTCCCCAGATAAGTGAAGCTCTTCAATTCCTAATGTATTTATACAATCAAGGATTCAGTTACTCCATGATAAACACTGCAAGATCTGCCTTGTCATCAATCCTCAATATTAGAGGTTCCCACCCCTTCAGCTCTCATCCACTAGTCACCCAGTTCTTAAAGGGAATATACGAGACATGGAAACCACAATCCAAATAAAAAAAATCTGGGATGTTGCTACAGTACTTAAATACCTCAAGTCTCTATGGCCATTCGAACAGCTCTCTTTAAAGGATTTAACGATAAAGCTACTTATACTACTCGTGCTCGTTACAGGGCAACAAAGACAATCCATCCACCTGTTGAACCTGGACCAGTAAACCCAATAAGAGGGAAAGTAACATTGATATAGGCAGTTATCAGCCTGATAATACTCTCTGTCCTCTCCTGACACTGGAAGAGTACCTGTCATCTCACAATGTGTAAGCTTGTCCGTTTACACAACAGCTCTATAAGACTCACTTGTTGAAACTCTCTTGTGGTAATCATGCTGAAAGTTTCCAATTACATGTGAACACGAGTTGAGCTTCTTTACAAGCAAGATCTCCATCCAGCTGAGATATTTAAATTGCTAAAAGGACAAGGCTTACTTGTCAGTTTTGCCAGTGTAAGACGAATAAAAAAACTTTGACTCACCGGCTCCGTAGCATATCTACCATGTTCTGGAAGACCCACCAAGCTATGTGTAGATATTTTATAGATCAGCTAATGCAAAGCAATGATGAGATGACGAGCACTCAGATCCAGAAGGCGCTGGCAAAACGTGGCGTTGCAGTGAGTTCGTCCGCAGTGCGAAGATCTCGCAAGCAACAAGGCTGGATGCTTCAGCGGAATGCTTACTGTCAGATGATATGCGAAGCCAACAAAGTAAAGAGATTGGAGTATGCTCAGCACATCACAGAGAGTGGCGATACTTTTCACATCATTTTTAGTGACAAGTGTTCCATCTGCAACACGGTTGAACACATTTGTGGGACACCATCCCACAAAGATTTGCATCTTCAAAGAAAAAATATCAACTGGTGGCATATCCTTCCAGAGAGTCCAGATTTCAACCCTATAGAAGACTTGTAGCATGAACTCAAGTTCTTCTTGGAATCAAAGGTGAAGCCATGCAACAAGCAAGAACTGGTGGATGGTATCAAGAAGTTCTGGAGGAAAAAAGTCACACCGAAGAAGTGTGGAAAATACATTGATCACGTATTGCACAAGGCAATTCCAGCTGTGGTTGAGGCTCAAGGCACTGCAACAAAACATAAAAACAACGGCTCTTTTAGGAGCCACAGTGCCCTGCTTTGTCGAATTCAGATTCAACATTGCTCTGTAGGTTGCTAAAAACAGCTCTTTTAGGAGCCACCACACCTGATAAAAGTCAATGACCAACAATAGATCCTCGCATTACGTCCATTTTTTCAATATGAAATAAGGTAATACTATGAGCCTTCCATTATACTATATGAGCATCCCATTGTATTAAACATGTTCCGTGTTTCTCTTGAGTTATAGGAACACAAGTGGAAGTTAGGGAGAACAAGAAATACAGTGGGAAGGCAAGAATTTCAACAGCTTTTTCGAGTTGTTTCCAAACTTTCACTTGTGTTTCTATAACTCGATAGAAACAAAGGGAGATCTTTTTATCATTATTATTACTTCTTTAAGAAAACACTGCAATGAATAAAAAAACAAAATCACTTGTTTATTTTGATCATCAAAATGTAATACATTTATGGACTTATTGCGTGTTTACATTTGTTTTAAGACCACTTACGAAAAAAACTACAAAACAAGTTATTTCTTTGATTTAGATTCATGGAAACAATGCTCAGTTTATTTTTTCCAAAAAAAACTAAGAATGACCAAAAATTGTATACATGTTATTAAAGTCATTAAGGGCGTCAAATTAGTGTGTGAAGTGCATTCGACGATGATTGTTTATCTGTAAAAAACGGAGAACTGAGAAATAAAGTTCCACCGTTTTTTCTTTCTCATTTATTATTTCCTAACAAATGCGTGCACAAAGTTCAGTCAAGAGGCTCATTACCTTTCGTCAGAAACTGAACATTTCGTTTCCGGCATTTATGTTCCAAAACAGTTATTTGTCTTGCAAAAGTTGGAAGATAAAATAGTGTTTTCATGAAGGCGGTTCATCCAAGTTGATGGCATTGTGTTTTTTTCAATTCCACTCTCAAAGGAAAACAAAGGCCTTTATCACAGACTTATCACGCATTTACATTCGTACTAAGACCACTTAGAAAAAAATACAAAACAAAAGTTATTTCTTTGACTAGAATATCAATAGGTTTGTGGAAACAACACTCAATTTTTTTTTCCAAAAAAATTAGTATGACCAAAATTTGTATACCTGTTGTTAAAGTCATCAAGAGCGTCAAATTAACATGTAAAGTGCATTCGGTGAATGATCATTTATCTGTAAAAAGCGTAGAAGTGAGAAATGAAGTTCCACTGTTTTCTCTTTCTCATTTATTATTTCCGAACAAATGTGTGCACAAAGTTCAGCTTTTAAATGTTCCTCAAGAAGCTCATTACCTTTTGTCAGAAAATGAACACTTCGCTCGCGGCTTTTACGTTCCGAAACAGTTAAGAGCAAATATGTCCAAAAATCAAACATTTTCAAAATATCGTGGCAATAGCCAAAAACTAAATTCTCCTCATATTCTCAGCTTTGGTAGGCCTTAGTGTGAAACAAATCACGGCATGCTTCGTTTGGCTGAATATCGATTTACTTGCGAGAATATCGATAATAACCGAATTCCATCAAAATGCCGCTTTTGGAGCTCAAAATTTAAGACGAATCTCGAAGCTTCGCGTCACAAACTGAAACAACCTAGAGCGATAAAAACTATCAAATCTTGAAAACAAACACCAAAACATATGTTGACAGCAATTTGAGCAATTCTTGTCTATTTATTTACAAAATCTAATTAAATGTATCCGACCTACTTTTAACTGGACTAAAAATAGGTCAAAAGAAATGTGTTATTTAACTATGTGCTACACAAAATAATTGGCTGAAAATCTGGCTTTTGGAAGGCAATAAGTAGGTCTTTCGATCTCCAAAGGATTTTTTGGGGAAATGATTCAGAGCGATTTAATCAAATTTGAAAGTTGGATAAGATGCACCGATTCGACGGTGCCGTTAATTGGCCAGAAATGTACACATACACACGCAAACTCAATTGTTTGGCATTTGAAGTTCAATCTACAATTTATTTAATATGATATCCTCCTACCCTCATGTTGCGGTATCAAAAAAGAGCGCTGTGGTCCTGAAATTGCTGAATCGTTCACAAAAAAGCAATATAACTTAGCGGAATAGTGCAGCGCTGCCTCCCAATCATGAGTTGTTTACACAGCGTATTTGGGGTTTTTCTGATTCGAGGTTTCTCTGTTCCCATCTCGTTGAAAATGAGGCTGTAATCACTCCACGTTAAATAACTTTGTTTAAATATAAGTCTTGAATCGAACAGCGAATCAGATGCAGGCAACAATGTCGTTATCTCAAGGACATCTGTTTTTCATTTAGTGGGATAACACAAATTAATTCAAAATGAGGTAAACTGAAATCGACAACTGTGGCAAAGAAACTTTGGAGGGTAGACAGGGGGGTTGTGTTTGCATTTCACACACAAATTTTAACAAAATTCACGTGCCACTTATAGTTTTAGCTGCTTTTAACCATATTTTTTCATAAATTCGCGAATCACGTATCTCTCTTAGTTGTTTTTCACCTGTGACACAAATTTTTGCCTTCGTTAGTTGTCATGCATAAACTCTTTCCACCCTCTTTGGACTTGGTCCTTTATTACATATCTCAAAACTGAGTTTCGTTCAAAATAATATTCACTTTAATTTCCATTTCTGCGAGGCCAAGAGTTCTAGTATCCCCTATCCTAGCTCTACAGATATTCATTTTTATATTACTTCTTCTCCAGAGGCTACACCCTTGTAAGGGAAGTACTCAGGAATACTGCGGCCTAGGTAGCATGTGGTCATATTCACATTTATCTTTCCCTATCAGTAGTCTAAAATGGTTTTCGGTAATGAAAACATTTCTTTGTATCACAAACTCAAGAAACCGCTAAAGTAATCATTGTATAAATGATTGACTAATGTTCTGAAATTTTCAGGAATGGTCCGTGTTCTTCGTTTTATCGAAGCCCGTCAATTGTCAATTTATTTCAGTTATAGAAATTCGCTTTAATTGGCATTTTGAAACAAGACAAGATGTAAACACCGTCAATATTGTGTTCCGTGTCATCTTTTGCATTATGGATGTTTGCTGCTCGTTCAAAAGTATAGTTGGAGGAACCTGTGGCTTCGACAAACGATCTAGGAAAGAAGAAACAGTAATCATACCTCTACTAACCTGTTCAAAGCGGACTGATAGCCATTCAACCAGTTTTGGTTTTTCGGACCAAAAGACGAAGTTGACCTCATTCTTAGCCAAGCAGCCATATTCTCTTCTCCTGTTAACATACATTCTATGACAATATGTCCCTCGCATCGTGCAAAGCTTGGTTTGGGGTGGACCAGAGGGTCTAGTGACAGAGGAATACGGAAACGTGATTCTCAGATCATATTAAAGAGGACAGGAGTGTTTCTTCAAGTTGGCTCAGGTGAATTGACTTTTTGCACGCTTTTTTTATTCAAGAAGTAATATAAAAATAAATATCTCTAGAGCTAGGATGGGGAATACTAAAACTCTCGGCCTCGCAGAAATGGAAATAAAAGTGAATATTGTTTTGAACGAAACTCAGTTTTGACATATATAGTAAAGGACCGAGTCCAAAGAGGGTGGAAAGAGTTTATGCGTGACAAGTAACGAAGGCAAAAATTTGTGTCACAGGTGAAAAACAACTAAAAGAGATACGTGATTCGCGAATTTATGAAAAAATATGATTAAAAGCAGCTAAAACTATAAGTGGCACGTGAATTTTGTTAAAATTTGTGCGTGAAACGCGAACACAACCCCCCTGCCTACCCTCCAAAGTTTCTTTGCCGCAGTTGTCGATTTCAGTTCACCTCATTATGAATTAAGGTTACAGTATACCTTGAGGGGTGTCTCGCGCACAAGCGATGTAGCACCTGCAGTTTAAGCTGTAGATACCTAAACCCCTATATCAAATTAAAGCTTATGGAGCTGGCTATCAAACTATACCAAGAATTTTGAAAGAAAATGAATTGTTTAATTTTTCACGACCACTAAATGCAAGTGCCTGAATCACCTTTTGAAAGCTACAAGTCAAAGCGAATTTCGTTTTTCGCCAATTTAATTTTTTCCTCGGTTTCAGGGCCCAAAGCACTTAAAAAACTTGTCTGTGTTTTGGCATATTCAGTTGCAGTAAAAAGTTACAGAACATTTTCAAAATAGGATTAGAAAAATGTGGAGTGATCGTACAAAAATCGCTCTTGAAGAAAAAGTATTTTGAAATTAACAATTCCCAGACACACTTTTGTAGTTTATATGTTAAACTAGCCACTGTCCAAATTTAAGAGCAATTGAACAAATTCCCTTCGAGTTATAACTCTTTAAAGTGTCTGCTTCAAGTGAAAAAATTTATTCAAGAAAACAGTACTAAGAAAAATTTTCTGCTTCGCAAACAAACTCCGCCCACAAATGCCTTCAACTGGGTTCTCAGATAACTAAGCCAATCAGTGCAGGGAAAGTTTACTACCGTTAACCTCCTGGTGAAATTTATGCGCGAATTTCTAAAACTCTTGTGTTTCGCAATGCGCTCGAGGAACCGAAGGCAGAGAGATAATTTTTCTGTAGCTCAGTTTTTCTTGAGGCTGGTCTGGCAAAATTGGGAAGACTAAAAAGGATATGAACGCTAGAGTGGCTGAGCGAAGGAAACAAACACAAGAAAGTGCAGGGAGCAACTGTGTGTGGGCAACTGTGCATGGATAATATTTCAAATGGTCTCAATGAGTCCGATGATTCGTCGATATCGGACTCATCAGAAGAGTCTCTGTCAGCATCCCTGTTATTGCTGTCAAGTTCCGAAATTTTTACAGAACGTTTCTTTTCTCTTACCACGAATATTTGCCCGCCTTATACGATAACTATAGCTTCATCCGCATGGCGAACTTTTGCTTCTTCACTCATTGATGTGTTTTCATTCGTTCTTTGCTGTTTTCACTTTTTCGAACTGGTCCATGGTTTAAACGTGGTCTATGTTTACTTATAACTTAATAGAGACACACCTAATACCAAAAATGCTGGGTAGTCAGAGCAACAATGCTGATCAACTGAGCAGTCAATTCGTGACATCCATATAGGTAATTCCCCAAAAATCGTCTCGGTTGATTGCATACGCGCCATAGGGCTGTCAATCAAGAGGTAAACTTTTACTTCTGGTGAAAACGTAAAACCGCCATTTCTCCACCAATATTTAGCCTTTTTCAAAAATTTTTTTTAGAAATTAGAGATTATTCTTCGATCACTATTTTGACCCAAAAATCCAAATTTGAAGAAAATGGCCGACCCGAAGGTATACTGTAACCTTAATTTGCATTATCCCACTAAATGAAAAACAGATGTCCTTGAGATAACGACATTTTTGCCCGCATCTGATTCGCTGTTCGATTCAAGACTTATATTTAAACAAAGTTATTTTACATGGAGTGATTGCAGCCTCATTTTCAACGAGATGGGAACAGAGAAACCTCGAATCAGAAAAACCCCGAATATGCTGTGTGAACAACTCATGATTGGGAGGCAGCGCTGCACTATTCCGCTAAGTTATATTGCTTTTTTGTGAACGATTCAGCAATTTCAGGACCGCAGCCCTCTTTTTTGATACCGCAACATGAAGGTAGGAGGATATCATATTAAATAAATTGTACATGCCAAACAATTGAGTTTGTGTGTGTATGTGTACATTTCTGGCCGATTAACGGCACCGTCGAATCAGCGCATCTTATCCAACTTTCAAATTTGATTAAATCGCTCCGAATCATTTCCCCAAAAAATCCTTTGGAGATCGAAAGACCTACTTATTGCCTTCCAAAAGCCAGATTTTCAGCCAATTATTTTGTGTAGCACATAGTTAAATAACACATTTCTTTTGACCTATTTTTAGTCCAGTTAAAAGTAGGTCGGATACATTTAATTAGATTTTGTAAATAAATAGACAAGAATTGCTCAAATTGCTGTCAACATATGTTTTGGTGTTTGTTTTCAAGATTTGATAGTTTCTATCGCTCTAGGTTGTTTCAGTTTGTGATGTGAAGCTTCGAGATTCGTCTTAAATTTTAAGCTCCAAAAGCGGCATTTTGACGGAATTCAGTTATTATCGATTTTCTCGCAAATAAATCGATATTCAGCTAAACGAAGCATGTCATGATTTGTTTCACACTAAGACCTACCAAACCTGAGAATATGAGCGGAATTTATTTTTTGGATGTTGCCGTGATATGTTTCACCATTGGGAACATCTGCTCTTAATTGTCTTGCAAATTTTGGAAGATAAAATGGTGTTTTCACAAAGGCGGTTCATTCAAGTTGATAGCATTGTTATTTAAAAAAGTTCACTCTCAAAGGAAAACAAAGGCCATGAGTAATTAGAGAGCTTGTGACTGCTGTATTATAATATCAATAGCATGTGCGGATACGCAAAACTATTGTTTTCAAAAATTATGACGATAATTGAAAGTCAATAAGCTAATGAAACTGAAGTATTCTTGATCCAGCTGACACTACAGAGAACTATAGAAGGTCTGAAATTGATGTCGATTTTCACTTATCATCTTCTTTAAATCAAAACTACTCACCTTTTGTTACCTTGGGTCATGGAGAAAAAAATTGCTCATGTTAACTGGAGTCGCGGGAAGTGTTCTGATGTTTATCGCACCTGCATTGTGGATCCATCCCCACTAAAGCAGGGACAGAATGTTACTGTGGAGAAAGACCAAAAAAGAGTTCTCTGCAGTGACAGAGTGCTACCCATTTGAAACAAGTCAGGGATCTTCCAGATCAGAGGGAACACTGGCACCTTGTCGAGCAAAAGCGAAGCGAAAACTGGTAAGTATTTGTTTTGTATTTTAGATCAAACTCCATCAACAAGAGTTAATTTGAAATTGACTCTTTTCCTGGAAGAATTTCACCACCTGTTGCTCTCAATCTCCAGATCCCAGAATCAGCTCCTACAAAGAAAAAAATTACCAAAGCAAACAAGGGCAACGAGAAACCGAAGGGGCAGGTCTGTAAAACTGTTTGTTTATAAGTAATTACAACTGAGCCGGTTTGTTAGAAAGATGAGTTTGTGGAGTTTAAGAATATTAACATAAAAACTTAAGGATAGAAAAATGTAACCAGAAATTGTCGCTGAAAAATTATACAACTGAAATTTAAATTCATAGCTTCCTGAATTAGTTTAATCACAGGGTTAAAACTTGGCAGTCGCACGGTTGCCAGTGGTGATTAAAAAGAGCCCAGGGCCACTAAGAATTGAGGTTTGATCGCCCGAAGGGCGACTACGATTTGAGAAGTACGCAAAGGATAACAATAAAGATGAAATAAAATGCTCTTTCCTTGGAGTACCTTTCTTTTCTTTCTGTTCTTTCCTGAACTCTAAGTTCATCAATCTGTAGTAAAAGTTAGTTCTAAAGTGCAAAATTTAAAGCCGTTCGTGATCAAGTTTTTAGATCGCTCTGATATGTAGACGCCATTTTGATTTTATTGACACGTGACTCCAGACTTACCCAGAGGTCTGTGCGGTACATTTGGAAACACAAATATCGGCAAACTGCTTGAGTTTAGAATACAAAATGTGGAAATACCTCTCTGGATGTGAACAGCTGCCGCCGAAAAAAGCCAAAAGCAAGGACGATGTTCTGGAGAGTAACTGACTGTACGAGAAAAGCCAAAGACAGCAGTCATTTCAGACCAGTCGGAAACAGGGAAGGCCATGGTTAGTGTTCGAAGATAACTTAATGTTTTGCAAAGTGTGCAAAGAGGCAACAGCTGCAGACGCGACAGTTGGTCACAAGAATAGTTTTGTTTCTGGAAATGCCCAGTTAAAAGTCAAGTCCATTAAGCTTCATGAGGATTGTTGGAATCATAAATCAGCAAGAGCAATTTTACTTGCGAAGAAAAATCCACGTGAAACCCCAGTGGCCAAATTCTTGTTTACCCTTAACAGGGACACTATGGACAAATTGACGAAACTTTTTAAAACATGTCATGCATTAGCAAAACATATCAATAAATACCTATAAATGTAACTGCAGTGCACATAAGTGACATAACAGACACTTAAAAGAAATAAATTGTGTTCATTTAAACAATAACTCAGTGTATATTAATAATTAATCCATTTTGGGGGGCAGAAGTTAAAAGCCATGGGTCATTTATTCAAGTAAAAATGGTTTAAAAATGCTTTGTATGTTAGTCGAGGAAATTTGAGGGCCACTTCATTTTGGCCTGGGCCACTAAGAGTTCAGGGATACTGGTCCAAGTGGCGACCAAGCAGTGAAGTTAATTTTTAGCCCAGTTAATTGTGCTTTGAACAACTTGACACTTGTTTACAATTTGGTTTGAGCAAAAACTTAACCTTATTCGTTTATATAGCACTTGTTTATGGTCGAGCCAAAACACTCACATTATGCTACAGTTTGGTTCAGTTGTTAAGACAATGGGTGACTCTAAAATTCAAGGTAGTCTTGCATTAGCTTAATCATGTTTTGAAGAGCCAGATCCTCTTGCTTAAGATTTGGCTTGAACGCGCCAATGTTATTCATTAGAATGCCTGGTACTTTTTCTCAATTGATGGCTTACGAAACTAATAGTCAAAGAAATGAGTTCTGTGCAATATAACGGAAATTGTTTTCAATGACTCTTTACGTTCGTATCAGCCAACGGTTTCAGTTTTCGTCATTTAACAGTTTTGGAACAAACAGATCATGCTTTGGCTTGAGTGTGCAGCACATTTTCTCAATCTATGGCTTACAAAACTAGTAGTTAATATTTTCAATTACTTTTTAAGCAAATATCACCTAACGATATCAGTTTTTGTCGTTTAACAGTTTGAAACGATTGAACAGTCTTAAAATGTCACAATCGTTTGTACACTACCAATAGTCCCTCTTTCGCTTAGACCATCATGTGTGACACGCACAAAAACTGCAGAAAAAAAAGGCTCACGAAATCCTGGAGATCAGGAGCCTGCGTTTGAGTTTAATCACAATTTTTGTAAGTAGTATGGTGTTCAGTCGTTTCAATACAACTTGAAGTCAATTTGATACAAACTGAAGTTAATTTGATACAACCTCAATTTACCTAAAGCAGTTGGGAGGAAACACATTGTGTCTGGATACCCGGCAGGCAGGAGCCGTTTTCAAAAAACTAGATGCCTGGCAGTCTGAAATTCCTAAAGAATTTCCATGGAACATCTCATTCAATTCTTCTTAGGATAATAAATCTTTGTCCAGAAATGCCAAGCGATTTCAAGTATTATTTTGGGTTTGTCTTTGAGGATATTTTTTTTCTTGGGCATACTATAAAATCTCAATGTTTCGGAACTAAAAAATATTCGTGCTCTGACTCCTGAGTCAACTCTCATATAACAATATGTACAAAAATTGCAGTAGAAACCCTAACAGTATTCTTTTTTAGTTTACTTTTGCAAATACAGCTTGTATCGAATCAACTCGTATTGAAATGACCGTAATGTATGGAGTAAATAGCAATATATAAATATGGAGTAAATGCAATAAATCTGTTGGAGAACTGCTGATTATTTATTTTTGTTGTAGACTTCCTAATAGTCGTTGCTCCTCTGCACTTTTCTCGTATTTGTGTCATTACAAGCTGCTAATTTGCCAATTTGTTCAATTCAGCAGATTTTGGAGGTTACATCACCAGCCAAAGAGCAACAAGTCGTTGAGTCGTCCGAAGACAGTTCTGATGCAGAGGATGATACTCCGTTGTTTTCACTGATTTCTCAGCGTCCACCTCAACCTGTCAGGCCTATCAAAGAAACATCGCCTCCACCTACTGCTGATCTAGGAGATTACTCTGAAGGAGGAGAGATTGAAATTCCAAATATGGGAAATCTCATGAGTTGAGCAATGCAGAGTCTGGATAATGTAACAGAGGTAAGCATAGAATAAAACTGTTGCTTTTTGAAATGTTTTTTGAAGGGAAGTATACTTCACATTCTATAGAAAGCTGTCACAGAGGAGGAAAGACGCCCAACACTATAACAGAAATTTATCGTAATCTTAGGAAATGTCATTTGATTACAATGTATGAATCTTCAATGTCTTCAAGTCTTAAAGTGCCTATAAACCCAAAAATTATTTTTGGCTTAAACAAATCTTTGTATAATTCTGAGCAAAATGGTGCAAAAATGTTTGTTTTTGGTTGAAACCAGAATTTTCTATGAATTTTTAAAGTGGCGGAAAATCGAGATTTGATAACCCCTTGCCAAGCTGCAGAACTTGCAGAAAGGGAATGGGTCGAGCGTAATTTGTGACATAAAACCCTGACTATGATTTTCGCATGTTGCAGCGTGTTGTGATTTTGATCGTAGCTGACCAGAACCGAAGCAATATGCCTGAGAGATGTGTTGTTTTTGGTTGTAGCAATGTTCGCAACAAAGAGAAAGGGATACTGCTTCATCCCATACCTTTTTACGGTAAAGCTGACTCCAAAAAGCAGAGGTGAAGGAGAAAGTGGATCAATTTTGTAAAGTCAAAACGCGCACATTGGGAACCCAGCGAGCATTCGGTGGTGTGCTCTGAGCACTTCTCAGAGGAAGCATACACAAACCGATTTGCCGATGATCTGGTTCGGATGCTCAAGAGGGATGAGATTGGCATTTGCATTTTTCCAACAAAGCATGCTCGTTGTGTTTCAAGCAACAAAGCTGCAGATGAATCCGAAAGCAAATGAGGCAAACAAAAGGTGAGATATTTTTCATTATCAGTCAGTCTACCTGACGAAATGAGCTGAGGTTTTTTATTGTTGATTGAGAATGTTTCTTTCATTTTCCTTTACATTAACGGTTGTGCAGAGTACTGTATGTTCAAGTGCAAGTACTAACTGCGACCTGTCTACATTATTTCAGAGACGGAAAGATGCAATGGAAAGTGCTAGTAGAATGGAAAGTGCCAGTACAAGTGCTTATCAGTCTAAGCGTTGGAGAAAGAGCAAGAAATTAGCCCCTTCTTCTCCACTGCTGTCCACTCAGGAAGAACCAGAGCACGTTTGGACTTTTTCTGCACCATTAAGGCACTTTTGGAGCGTCTTCTCTAGCGCCTCTTCCTGCTTTCTGTCCCTTTCATACAACGTTAACCATTCTTCATCTGCCAGCCAATCGTCGGCATATGCCTCTTGCGTGCCTTCCTCATCGCTAGCCATATAACTCAAGTTTGGCGAACCTTCGACTTCCAACTCGTAATCTTCCATTTCCGAGACTTCAGAATCTGAACTGGAGGACAAACTGAAGTCGTTCGAAGCCATTTCTTGATCAACGTGCATGCTAATGACAAATGTTGGCCGAATAAAAATTGTTTTCACCCGCATACAACGAAAACTACGTTTCTGCTTTTGTTGTTTTGTCTCTGTTATTGCTTTGTTTTCCCTGTTGCTAATGTGCGGGTTTTACGTCACTAGTCCTAGTCTCCCTTTTACCCAGTCATGGGGTAGACAAACCCGGACTTCAAAAATTCATAAAAAATTGCGGTTTTGACCAAAAACAAAAATTTTTTCGCCATTTTACTCGGAAATATACAAAGATTTATATGAGCCAAAAATAATTTTGGGGTTTATAGGCACTTTAAGATTACTTATAGTGCAGTAATTTACTTTAACCCCGTTTGTAAAATGTATCTAAAATTTATTATACATCACAAACTTACAATGACTTTGTTTACTTCAAGTATGCCAAGGAAATGATGCAGCCACAGAGCTTCGCCTTGCACGAACAATACTGAAATGGCTTGAGTGTTCCTTTGCAAGGCAGGAAGCCAAGCTTGACAAGATCCTGAACCTAATGAAATCTGTTCCGGCGTCTTCAGTCCAGCATCAAACCTCACAGTGTGCCCCTCCGTTGCAGTTTTCAACACCTGATCCCTATTTAAGCCAGTCTCTGGAGTACCCAGATCAGGTCCAGTCAATGCAGAGGAATACAGAGCACTCAGTTCAGGTCCAAACAATGCCGAGGAATGCAAGGTACCTAAGTCAGGTCCAGTCACTACAGAGGACACCACTGGCAGATGTAGACATGTTACTTAATACTGAATTGACAGGTATTTTCATCTTTATTTGGCTAGCAAAGATACCATAGTATGCCTATGTTCATAGTGATGCATCGTGACAGTATAAACGATAAAACACTAAAAAGTAAAATTGATTAACAAACGAAAATCAATATACAACGGGAAATTGCTGTTCATAATAACAAAATTACAAAGTTCAAGACTATATATAGATTTCTTTTGTAACATTTGTATTTTTTGTCTTTTTTGCTTTACTTTTTTGTCTTCTCATTTTTTAGGGTTACTAAGCATAGGTTTATGCAAAGTTGTAAAGTAATTAGGTTAACAAACAAATATATTGTTAAGTAAGTAGACATTTATTACACGTTGTAAACTGTTTGTAAATTAAAATAATAATAATAAAAGTAAAATTGATAACGTTTCAATGAAAGTGTCAAATGTTTCTGTGAATGACATTTTGTGCTTTTAGCTATTTTTCAGGTCAGACTGCATAGCTCCTACTTCATTTGGACACTTGATGATGTATGAGCACCATTAGGCTATCTTTGATACTTTGTAGTATTCCCATCTGTCAGCTTTCCCAGTTACTTGCGGTTAATTTACCTGAATTTCAAATTGATAGGGACTGTTGATGTTGATGTTATCATGTTGATTTTTATTTATCATTTATATAGATACAGTTGAAATTGGTGGATCTGGAAACGTACAGCTAGGGAGAAATGACTACATTTTCGTCAAAGCAGCATCAAAACCATCAGGGATGGCTCTCTGCTTGGCAGACAAACTATTCCCTAAAGCAACCTTGATGCAGTCTACAGTTTACGGGACCAAAGACCTTGCGCCACTGGATCCAAAGATAATTTCTGCTATAAAAGGTCAGTGAAGCATATTGAGATACATCCATATCAGTTGTGTTATACTTTGTTTTTGGTCTTTGTTTTTTTAGCCATTCAGCTTTTCTTTTTTCTGTACCATTTTACTTGTTGTAAAATCAAATGTCCAACCACAACATCTGTTTTCTTTTCAAAAACAATGTCTTGAGTTCATTCTGGTATAATTTACTGAGTCATGTCCTGCGACATGCCCAAAAAATATTTTGAAAGAAAACAGCTCTGGCTAAATTGCTCAAGGTGTTTGATCCCTGATTTAGCTCTTCATAGAAATGCAAAACAAATTTCATTTTAACATGTAGACTGGGGACGAAAGACATCCTCACCAAACCGGTAAATGATATTGTTGCTCTTATAGAAGGCAAGGAAATGGCATGCAACGCCCTGCCATCCTCCACACTATCTGCTGTTGACATTCCAGAACCAGCGCAATACAGCCCCTGTCAAAGCCCCACCCCAAGCAGACAGGAATAAAGAGACAGTTTGCCCTGATTGCAAGATAATGTTTAAAATATTTACAGAAGGGGCATGGGGTTGGAATACCCAACTCCACCAAGTCTGCATCAACTGCTACCGCTCCCATTGCCGGAGAAAGCACAAAAAAACGCTCTTCCCAGGATACCTCGCCAAACATACAGGACTTGGAAACAGATCCCTCTCCAAAATCGCGGCATTTCAGACAAGTGCAGCCGGTTCACACCACAAGCGCCGACGGTGTCGTCGAACCGGCGGTCATACTACACAGTACAATCAACAAGCCTTTACCACCCTGTCTGAGCCACCATATCTTCTCCAAGGGGGAATGGATGAGAGCCCGCCTTCGAGAGCACCCCTTCGAGAGCACCCCAGAGTAGCTATCACCATCTTGCTTGACAAGTCGACCCAGGGCAACACCGGGAACTCGCACCAGTCCTGCGACATCCATGCTGATGTAACTGCCATAGCAGATACCGGATCGCAGTCTGACTTATGGTCATTCGCAGACTTTCTTACCCGCGGCCTTACTCACGCCAACCTACATCCCATACGTTTAAGTCTGTCAGCCACCAACTGCTCCCCAATCTCGATCGAAGGAGCCTTCTTCGCTAAGCTCACTACATGGTCTCCTAAGGGCAAAGTGTTGTCATGCTGCTCGATGGTCTACGTCAGCAGCTTCGTTCAGGACATGTACCTATCCTATGAGTCGTTGCTCAACCTCGGCCTCCTGTCAAGCGACTTCCCGCTCAACGATAGCGATCCTGCTGCCACACCCAGGGCCTGCCACACCCCAGCCAGTGTTCCTCTTCATTGGCAGCAGCGAGTATACGAGGATCTCCTCCGTGACGAGGCTCTAGGAGTTATTGAACATGTACCTTATCGTGAACCTGTGACATGGTGTCACCACATGGGATCACACGGAAGCATGATGGCTCCCTGCGGCACACGGTTGACCTCTCACCATTGAAGAAGTTCTGCCAACGAGAAACATTCGCCATGGAGTCCCCTTTTCACCTTGAACGTCAAATCCCGAAGGACACATGGAAGACAGTCATGGACGCCTGGAATGGCTACCACAGCATCCCCCTGCATGAATCTGATCGCCACCTCACCACCTTCATCACCCCATTTGGCCGATGGCGCTACACAGGTGCACCACAAGGCTTTTTGTCCTTGGGTGATGGCTACAATTGCCGCTTCGATGCTGTCCTGGCTAAGTACGAGCGCAAGGAGCGATGCGTCAATGACATGGTCCACTATGGTAGCGATCTAGAGCAGCACTGGTGGAGAACAATCGACTTCCTCACCCGCGTCAGCCAAGCAGGCATCGTTCTACACCCCGACAAGTTTCAATTTGCGGAGAGGACTGTAGACTTTGCTGGTTTCAGAGTGTCGCATAGCGCCATTGAACCCCTACCAAAGTATCTTGACACCATCAGAGACTTCCCCTCCCCGACTAACACTACGGATATCAGGAGCTGGTTTGGCCTTGTCAACCAGGTGTCTAACTACGCCCAGCTGTGCGACATTATGGCCCCCTTCAAGCTGTTTCTTAGCCCATGCTCCAAGTTCTCGTGGTCGCTGGAGCTTGAGTCAGCGTTCCAGAAATCTAAGGAATCAATTATTGAATCCATCCATCAAGGCGTCAAAATCTATGACATGCAGCGATGCACCTGCCTCCGCCCCGACTGGTCTCGGTGTGGTATCAGGTACTTCCTCCTCCAACAGCACTGCAACTGTCCTTCAGGTATCCCTGATTGCTGCCCTGGGGATGGAGAATCACCCTGGCCGGCTCACGATTCCTGTCCTCAGCAGAGCAGCGTTATGCAGCCGTCACGGGGGAAGCACTTACCATCGCCTGGGGCCTCGAGCAGACACGCTACTTTACCTAGGGTTGCAACAACCTTGTCATAGTTACAGACCATAAACCACTGGTGAAGATATCAAACTCACAAGATATCAAACTCACGCCTATTTCATCTCAAGCAGCGAACCCTCCCATGGCGCTTTCAAGTTGTACACCTGCCAGGCACCAGCAACCATGCTGCTGATGCAACCTCAAGGCACCCCTCCCCTTCAGGAAGTGAGAACTCACTAGACTTGTCAAACGACACTGAAATTGCAGAGTCAGCACTAATGGCCTCTATCTGCCACGACACCCAAGAGCTCGGAATCATCTCATGGTCACTCCTCGCCCAAGAAATGGCCACAGATGAATCCGAGCCACCTCCTCAAGCTTGTTGAGCAAGGCATCACAAACTTTGACCGCACAGAGCCTGCCCTTTCCAACCTCTGGCCCATCTGTGAGTCAATATATTCGCACAAGGGTGTCTTATTGTATCAGGACCGGGTAGTAGTCCTGTCATCTCTTCGCCCCCAGCTCCTCAAGCACCTCCATGCTGCGCACCAGGGAACCTCTGCCATGGAATGCCGTGCACGTGCCATCATCTTCTGGCCAGGGATGTCAAAGGACATCCGTGAAACCAGGGAGGGATGTGCAGACTGCAACAGAAACACCCCATCACAGGCCGCAACACCGCCCCTACCCTCCTCACCACCATCGACACCATTTGAAGCGGTTTTCGCCGACTTCTTTGACTACAGTGGCCGCGACTACCTCGTAGTAGGAGATAAGCTCTCAGGATGGGTAGAAGTCCTCAGCTCAACAGCAGGTACCAATCTCGGAGGCTCTGCCGGTCTTGTATGCCATCTGCGCTCCTTCTTTGCAACATTTGGTGTGCTGGAAGAGCTCTCCAGCAACGGTGGCCCAGAGTTCACAGCAGGGGAAACAGAGAATTTCCTCCGCTTATGGGGTGTATGGCACCGCCTCTCTTCTGCTGGCTTTCCACAGTCCAACGGCAGGGCAGAAGTTGCAGTAAAAACTGCCAAGCACCTCCTGATGTGTAACACGGGTCCCACAGGCAGTGTCGACCACGACCGCTTCCTGCGCACCATGCTGCAGCTTCAAAACACGCCCGATCGAGACTGAAACCTTTCACTAGTGCAGATTATCTTCGGTTGCCCCCTACGAGACACACTGTCCTTTGTCAACAAACTAGAGAAGTTCTCCAACCCCCACATCCGCCCTCTTTGGCACCAGGCGTGGGCGGCTAAAGAGGAGGCTCTCTGCACAAGACTCACTCGTACCACTGAATCCCTGACGACCCACTCCAGACCCCATTGGGGAAAGAGTGTTCATCCAGAACCAGCGGGGAACCCACCTCACAAAATGGGACAGATCAGGAACAGTAGTGGAATCGCCTGGCTACGACCAGTAGCGGGTAAAGGTGGATGGCTCCGGAAAACTCACCCTGCATAACCTTCGCTTTCTACATGCTTACACACCAGCTACACCCTCCATCCTGCAACAGTCCCCCGCACTGTCTCTACCTACTGGCATTGTTGAGCCCCCATCCCACTGAAGTCCACCGTCGCCACCCCCATGACCACAGGAAGCACCCCAGCCATCATTGACTGCACCACGCGCCACACCTACAGATGTCCCCCCACCATCCATTACACAAGATGCAACACCCATTCACGACCCTCCGAGTCAGGCACAACCAGATACCTGCAGCCCCCTGGCACTTCCACCAATACCTCAACCCAGCTGCATTAAGGTTACAGTATACCTTCAGATCGGCAATTTTCTTCAAATTTGGATTTTTGGTTCAAAGTAATGGTCGAAGAGTAATATCTAATTTCTGAAAACAAAATTGAAAAAAACTCAATATTGGCGGAGAAATGGAGGTTTTACGTTACAGCCGGAAGTAAAAGTTCCCTCTTGATTGACAGCCCTATAACGTGTACGCAATCAACTGAGACTACTTTCGCGGGAATATATGGATACCACGAATTGGCTGGCTACTCAGATCCAAGCATTTTTCGTATTAGATGTAATTCTATTAAGTTATAAGTAAACATGGACCACGGAAAACTCTGTTTACCAGTTCGAAAAAGCGAAGAACGAATGAAAACACATCAATGAGTGAAGAAGCGAAAGTTGGCCTCGCGGATGAAGCTGTAGCTATCGTATCAAGCAGGCAAAAAGATCGAGTCAAGAGTAGAGAAAGATTCTGTAAAAGTTTGGTAACTCAACAGCTATAACAGCGACGTGTACATTGACTCTTTTGTTGAGTCCGATACCGATGAATCGCCCAACTCATTGAGATCCATTGGAATATTATCCATGCACATTTGCTCCGCCACGCTTTCTTTTGTTCAGTTTGTTCTCGTCGCCCAGCCACTCTAGCATTCGTATCCTTTTTTGTCTTCCCCATTTTGCCAGACCAGCTTCAAGAAAAACCGAGCTACAGAAAAATTATCTCTCCGCCTTGAGCGGATTGCGAAACACAAGGGTTTTTTCGAGATTCACGCGTAAATTTCACCGCGAGTTAATGGTAGTAAATTTTCCAAGCGCTGATTGGCTTAGTGATCTGAGAACCCAGTTGAAGGCGTTTGTGGGCAGAGTTTGTTTGCGAAGCAAGAGATTTTTCTTCGCGCTGTTTTCTTGAATAAATTTTTTCACTTGAAGCACACTTTAAAGAGTTACAACTCAAAGGGGATTTGTTTGATTGCCCTCAAATTTGAACAGTAGCTAGATTAACATATAAAAACCAGAAACGTGTCTGCGAATTGTTTATTTCGAAATATTTCTTCTCCGAGAGCAATTTTTGTATGATCACTTCACATTTTTTAAATCCTATTTTGAAAATGTTCTGTAACTTTTTACTGCAATTGAATATGGCAAAACGCAGACACGCTTTTTTAGCGCTTTTTGTCCTGAAACCGAGGGAAAAAATAAACTGGCGAAAAACAAAATTCGCTTTGACTTGTAGCTTCCAAAAGGTGATTAGGACGCTCGCATTTAGTGGCCGTGAAAAAATCGGCACTTCATTTTATTTCAAAATTTTTGGTATGGTTTGATAGCCAGTTCTATAAGCTTTAATTTGATATAGGGGTTTAGGTATCTACAGCTTAAACCGGACGTGCCTCATCGCTTGGACGTGAGACACCCCTGAAGGTATACGGTAACCTTAACACAGCCACCACCTATGCTGGACCAGCCCTTGCATGCATGCCATATCAGAAGGCCACCGAAGCGCTTTGAACCAGAGACAGGCAAGTGGCTACAACCTTGAGTTCGTCAACCTATCGCAGACCGTAGCTTCCTGAACTGGGGGGATGAAGAATTTACCGCTGACCACCGGGTCCTGGGACTCATAGGTTTTACCGCTGACTATATTGCTGAGTCGGCCATGTTTTTTCTACAAACACCTAAGTGCTCTTGCATTGTTGCTTATTATTTTATGTAACTTGATTCATCCATTATCATTTGTGTGTAGTAGAATCAGGAACTTATTGTATTGTATACTATCTTACTGTAATAGGACTCGTTCATCGTTAAGATTAAACGAACTGATTGTCATTGAAGAGTCCTGTTTCTTCACTGACGGAAGCAACTTGAATAGTAAGGTTAAATATCTAAGCTTAGCTCTTCTGTTAAATATCCTGTTTCTGTTATTGGTTTTTACTGGCTTCAATAGTTGTAATGTACGATTTGGTGTTGCATGCAAAATTACTATTAACACAGGCTAAAACTATTCCGGAACACACAAAAAGAATCTGGAATGAACTAATAAGTACACAATAAGCCAATCACAGATCGCTAACTCATTAAGTTAACTTCACTGTACTGAATAAGTATTTACCAACCAATCAGGAAGTAGGATGAAGACAGGTCACCAAATTTGAACTCAATGAGTAGAAGTACGACTTCTTTAGTACAAAATAAACCCAATCAGTACGATTGTGAACTTAAAAAGTCTGCCAACAGCAAATCAAAAGCTAACATTCAGAATGAAGCGTTCGTGTTCCCCTTTGCTTACCAAAATATGGCAAAGAAGGCATTAGTTGTCAATCATCGTTTTCCTTACAAAAAGCACGTTGATAAATTGTAGCGTGAAAAGTTGTCCTGAATATTATATCCTAAAATGTCGCATATGTCAATAAATTAAATAATACAGCATTTAAGTCATATTGATGGCAGCATTTTCGGCGAAAATTGTGCTGTCCGTTGATGTATTTTCAACTTAGTATAAACGCGGCCTCGATTGCCTTGGGTTATCAACAACCTCCCGGGACAACTTACAATCCGGCAGAAACAAATATTTCAATGGAAACCCGTTATTTCTAGCTTAGTTTAACCTCGCATTTAAGTCGGAATTTACAACTAGTAAATAAATTACGGTATCAATTCTCATTCTAATTTACCAGAGCTCTGTTTATCCACGCTTACCTTGGAAAGTCGGAAAACCCTGCCGCCACTGGCGCATTGAATTCAAGGTTTTAACATCCATCCTCATGACTCGAAGCATTAGTTGTCCCTCGATGTAAATGATATATTTCCCCTCACTTTCATTGGATTATCAATAAAATTGATACACTGGAGAAACACAAGTACTCCAGCACAGGTACATGTAGGTTTACAATCGTTCAGCCTTTGCACAACATTGAACACGCGTCACGCGACGAAATACGAGACTGTTCATGCAATAGACTACGTCACTCGACAGTATGTCACGCTTCAGGAATGGATGCGAAGGTGTCATATGACTTAATTTAGTGCTCGAAAACTCTCACCTTAGTATTCATTGCCTAAATTTCGACTTGGTGAAATAATTCTGGGACTAAATGTGACGTTGCAAACAATGGTTAGGTCGCTTAGATAATCTTTTTGAGGGGAAGAACCAAGAATATAGTAAACAAGTTATCATATTTCACAGACAACAATTCGTTCCAATACCTCTCGACACACTCCTAAAGACTCACTCTATTTCCTTGTTTGTTACTACTGATACTTTCTACTCGATAATCTTGGTGTGAAAGAGCAAGTGATGGCAATGTTCTTCGAAAGGTCCGTGAAACAGCTCAAAGCATCTAGTGCAGTGCAGTGCTTATATTTTATTGCAAGAATATAATGGTTCACAATAGAGGACCATAGCTATGTGCGTCCATGCCGCCGTTGCAATGCTCAATACTCAGTGAGTGCAAATGATACTTTTTAAGTAAATCCAGAAGAAGACTACCAAACATCGACAGCTTGACTGAAGATCGAGAATTACGCTAGACATTAACTCAATCACTACCTTATACTCAATGAGTATAAATTACACTCTTTAAGTAAAACACGTAGACAGAGAATTACACTTAACATTAACTCAATCGCTATAACGTACTCAATGAGTACAAATTATACTCTTTAAGTAAAACTAGTAGCAAGGCTACCGAAGATCGAGAATTACCCTTAACATTAACTCAATTGCTATCTCATACTCAACGAGTACAGATTATACTCTAAGTAGAAGCTACCGAAGATCGAGAATTACACTTAAGACCACTTAACATTGACTCAATCGCTATCTCGTACTCAATGAGTACAAATTATACTTTTTAAGTAAAAGCTACCGAAGATCGTGAATAACACTTAACTGTATCTCAATCGCTATCTCGTACTCAATGAGTACAAATTATACTCTTTGAGTAAAAGCTACCGAAGATCGTGAATAACTCTTAACTGTATCTCAATCGCTATCTCGTACTCAATGAGTACAAATTATACTCTTTGAGTAAAAGCTACCGAAGATCGTGAATAACTCTTAACTGTATCTCAATCGCTATCTCGTACTCAATGAGTACAAATTATACTCTTTGAGTAAAAGCTACCGAAGATTGTGAATAACACTTACCTGTATCTCAATCGCTATCTCGTACTCAATGAGTACAAATTATACTCTTTAAGTAAAAGCTACCGAAGATCGTGAATAACACTTAACTGTATCTCAATCGCTATCTCGTACTCAATGAGTACAAATTATACTCTTTAAGTAAAAGCTACCGAAGATCGATAATTACACTTAACATTAAGTCAATCGCTATCTCGTACTCAATGAGAGCTAATGAGTACAAATTATACTCTAAGTAAAACTAGTAGCAAGGCTACTGAAGATCGAGAATTACGCTTAACATTAACTCAATTGCTATCTTGTACTCAGCGAGTACAAGTTATACTCAATTGGCTGTGGCGATGTCATACTCAATGAGTACAATAGCTTTTTTCTTAGTTGTAGGAAAGCGAACTGAGGCAATCGACATGGCAATCAAAATGTCTAATTTTAATGCGAGTAATTCAAACATACGGTTGACCTATGTGTGACATACAAGATTCCTCACCAAATATCTGCTACACTGAGGAACAGCGGAACTTCAAATTGTCACAGATTGACAGGACAAGGTTCTAAAACAAATGTTTCAGTTTGTGATAAAACGAGAGTAAAACAATCTTTATCTTATAGGGCTTTCTCTTTATCATTGTATTTCTCTTTAAGTTTCATTATTGTTTCATTGCTTAACTATTTTTTCCCCTTTTTTTCAACAAATTCTACTTTCATAAGTACATCTTCTAGCGGTATTTCCTGCTTTTGGTGCTTTCCTACCCTCTTCAATTCCAGTCACTCCAAGTGTGCTTGTATCCACCAATTAGCCAGCCTAATGTAATACTGTTTTCTTTCACCTTTAAGACCTTTCCAATCATAGGTCTCTTGACCCCAATTAGAGCAGTACACCACCCAGTTCTCATTGACTTTGGGATGGACCTTGAAGAGAGGGAAATGGCAGTGGCTTACGAATTTGCAAGATTTCAATCAGTGAATCAATCAGCACTATTCATCCCAAGAAATTTTCCCATTCTTACCTCATCTTGTTTCTTTCATTGTTGTTCATCATCACTCTCCAACTTCTGTTCTTCCACCAAGTCTCCTCCGACCAGATTACAAGGAATCTTTGGAAATACAAGAGCTAGCAAACAAAGTTGAGAAGTGTCGCATGAGACTCGATATCTGCCAGCGTGGATGGTGGAAGGAGTACCTTTCGTCAGAACAGGAAATAAGGAAGCTGTGGCCTTCTGCCAGTGAAGAACAACTGTTAGAGATGGGCAAAGAAGGGTGGTTCATTTCCCTTCTCTCGCCCTTCAGCCAAAAAGATCTGAGAGAAAATTCATTGCCAGGAGAAAACGAAACAGATATGGATGGGAAACGTGCAATGCTTGTAGAAAAAGTTAACAAGTTTCCAGAGGTAGTACTATAAGTTTAATAGCTTGTGTTAATTTCATGTTCCTAATACGTTCTAACATATATTCCGCTGTTAAGTATTTATACAAGATTTTTCAAATATTACAGTTGCAAAAAGCCTACGTAAACCTGACACTTTTTAGGTAGTATAGTACACCTTACATTACTTCTATTGTAAACAAATTTTATGCACGTATAAACCAAGTAGGAATGAATGCAAAAGTCAACGATTTGCCTGCATTAACTATACTTTTATCTGATTTTAGGTAGTCGTAGGACGGCCAAAGAAGACTCAGGTATGACAGGTATTCACCTTACATGATAACCGGTGCCCCGTGTGCTGCTCTAATTCTAGTAACATTCATTGAATTGGCTTTGTTGCGTTGGGTGTTGTCTATCCAAACCAAGAACTAGCTGCCTTCGGAAGTGCAGCTTTAGCTACAGTGGTGCTTCTCTACGAAACAATCCTGTTGAGCAAGTTCATTAGGCCAAATAGACCTCTTTAGCTCGGGCGGTTTGTTTTCCCATTGCAGACCACGTGTTGATACTCTAGAGAATTCTTGCTTTCAAACTTTTAAATAGTCGCATGTGTATGAATGATTAATTTTAAGATGGATAAAAGAAACACTCTCTAGAGAATATCACGTGGTCTACAATGGGAGAACAAACCGCCCAAGCTAAAGAGGGCTATTAAGAGAGGTGTTTATTAATTTCAAGTATTTCTGGCTCCAGGAAATCCACACCGCAAAAATTCAGCAAGTTTAAGAGAATTGCTGAATTGCACATGAACAATGCTGAAAACGGATATTTTTAAGCCCTGTTTCTAAATAAATTTTTCATCTATTCATCACGGTTGAACGCACTGAGTACATGATTATGTGACGCCGGGAATTGTTTGGAACATAAGAAGTATTAGAAAAGCACTTATTTATAGCCGAGTGCTGCACCAGTTTCTCGGGCCGAATAAGTCTTATTCAGTGTGTGCTATACTCTGCATTTCAGGTAGCAAAGAAAAAGAACGAGATAAAAACAGGGAATAGAAAAAGAAAAGGCGACCAGGAGGAATCAGAACAAAGCAGAAAACTAACGGCAAAGAGAAATAAAACAGCTTAGGAAAGTAGTTGAGGTTGCAACCATTTGTTCTCTGTAACCGTACCGTATTGCGTTTCACTTACACAATATAATGTGTAGTCACTGAGTTTGACATCGCCAAAGCTTCAACTGGAAGTAAAATTCTTGGTCTTTGCTTATTGCTGTTCTTGACAAAAAAGAGCGGTATAATTTGTACTAATTGAGTACAACGTCACCACAGATTTATCTTAAAGGATAATGTTCGGCAGTCTTCATCATAGAAGCACTGGGCATGATGCTAAGACAGAATAAACCCGTATCGGTGACATTTCCAGGGCCGCTTACTCGATTGCTTAGCTTTATCGAGATTTAATTCTCCTCTAGGTCTTTTTATTGCCAAGCAATATATTGCAAACAAAGTGGTGCTTATGTTTTAATTTGTACTCAATGAGTATATGCCACAGATTTCTTGTGTAGTATAATTCTCGGTCTCGATTTTGCCGACCTAAATCTGATTGCGAATAAAGGCAGTGTCACTGTAGAAGTTGCAAATAGAGCTGTGCCGATCTTTTTTGACTTAAAAAGTAGTAACTTGTAAAGTAATTAAAAAGAAAATCATGACACTTTTTAATATTCAATTGTAATTCTCGATGATATTGAGTCAAGCTGTCAATGTTTAGTAGTCTTACTACTGGTTTTACTTACATGTAAAGAGTATAATTTATACTCGTTGAGTACAAGATAGCGATAGTGCTAATGTTAAGTGAAATTATCGATCTTCGGTAGCTTTTACTTAAAGAGTATAATTTGTACTCATTGAGTATGAGATAGCGACTGAGTTAATGTTAAGTGTAATTCTCTATCTACGTGTTTTACTTAAAGAGTGTAATTAATACTCATTGAGTATAAGGTAGCGATTGAGTTAATGTTAAGCGTAATTCTCGATCTTCGGTAGCCTTGCTACTAGTTTTACTTAAAGAGTATAATTTGTACTCATTGAGTATGAGGTAGCAACTGAGTTAATGTTAAGCGTAATTCTCGATGATCTTCAGTCAAGCTGTCGATGTTTGGTAGTCTTCTTCTGGATTTACTTAAAAAGTATCATTTGCACTCACTGAGTACTGAGCATTGCAACGGCGGCATGGACGCACATAGCTATGGTCCTCTATTTTGAACCATTATATTCTCGCAATAAAATATAAGCACTGCACTGCACTAGATGCTTTGAGCTGTTTCACGGACCTTTCGAAGAACATTGCCATCACTTGCTCTTTCACACCAAGATTATCGAATAGAAAGTATCAGTAGTAACAAACAAGGAAATAGAGTGAGTCTTTAGGAGTGTGTCGAGAGGTATTGGAACGAATTGTTGTCTGTGAAATATGATAACTTGTTTACTATATTCTTGGTTCTTCCCCTCAAAAAGATTATCTAAGCGACCTAACCATTGTTTGCAACGTCACATTTAGTCCCAGAATTATTTCACCAAGTCGAAATTTAGGCAATGAATACTAAGGTGAGAGTTTTCGAGCACTAAATTAAGTCATATGACACCTTCGCATCCATTCCTGAAGCGTGACATACTGTCGAGTGACGTAGTCTATTGCATGAACAGTCTCGTATTTCGTTGCGTGACGCGTGTTCAATGTTGTGCAAAGGCTGAACGATTGTAAACCTACATGTACCTGTGCTGGAGTACTTGTTTCTCCAGTGTATCAATTTTATTGATAATCCAACGAAAGTGAGGGGAAATATATCATTTACATCGAGGGACAACTAATGCTTCGAGCCATGAGGATGGATGTTAAAACCTTGAATTCAATGCGCCAGTGGCGGCAGGGTTTTCCGACTTTCCAAGGTAAGCGTGGATAAACAGAGCTCTGGTAAATTAGAATGAGAATTGATACCGTAATTTATTTACTAGTTGTAAATTCCGACTTAAATGCGAGGTTAAACTAAGCTAGAAATAACGGGTTTCCATTGAAATATTTGTTTCTGCCGGATTGTAAGTTGTCCCGGGAGGTTGTTGATAACCCAAGGCAATCGAGGCCGCGTTTATACTAAGTTGAAAATACATCAACGGACAGCACAATTTTCGCCGAAAATGCTGCCATCAATATGACTTAAATGCTGTATTATTTAATTTATTGACATATGCGACATTTTAGGATATAATATTCAGGACAACTTTTCACGCGACAATTTATCGACGCACTTTTTGTAAGGAAAACGATGATTGACAACTAATGCCTTCTTTGCCATATTTTGGTAAGCAAAGGGGAACACGAACGCTTCATTCTGAATGTTAGCTTTTGATTTGCTGTTGGCAGACTTTTTAAGTTCACAATCGTACTGATTGGGTTTATTTTGTACTAAAGAAGTCGTACTTCTACTCATTGAGTTCAAATTTGGTGACCTGTCTTCATCCTACTTCCTGATTGGTTGGTAAATACTTATTCAGTACAGTGAAGTTAACTTAATGAGTTAGCGATCTGTGATTGGCTTATTGTGTACTTATTAGTTCATTCCAGATTCTTTTTGTGTGTTCCGGAATAGTTTTAGCCTGTGTTTATTATAATTGTACAAGTGATCATGAATGTTGATTTGCTCTTCGCATGGAGTTGTATGTGCTTAGTAGAAGACATGATGAATACTTTTGATGACTGTGATCTACTAGAAAAAGTTGTCAATATGACTAATGTACATGAATGTAATGATGTTACAGTGTCAATAAAAGTACAACAATTTAGATCTCGTTATGCAAAGTATGTTTATTATAATTGTACTCGTGTTTTGTGTGAATGCCATGGCAAAAAACGTGATCGTGAACCAAGCAGAGTACCAGTAAAGATGTTAAAACGCCTCTCTCAGAAAAGTAGAAAACTTCAGAGCTATGCGCGGAGCCGTTCAAGTAAAAACCTACCAAAGTCATCGAAAGTCCATTGTCTTATTAAAAATATTGCAGCACGAAAGAAAAGTACACACAAAACAAGTGCCAGGTTTGCACAAAAAATGAGAAGGAAACCAATTTTTAGAAGAAACGTTAACTCTTCAATGAGATGTCTACAGTTCTAGTAGAGATAAACATGGAAAGAAATATCTCAAATACTTAAGGTTCTTTTCGTGTAATTTGCCATACAGTGAGTACAAGGGTGTAATTCACAGAGGAAACTGTACAAAGAACAAGCTTTGTAATGATGTAGAGAAAAACCCTGGTCTGGTATGCACCATGTGGATCCTAGTAAAACAATAAAAGCACCACATAGTCAAGGGGATGTTGTTGTATTTGGACAAAATGCAGGACAACATGTTGCAATGAGTTTATGTGCATTAATATACCACACTATGAAAGGAATAGGCAATCCTGATGACTTAAAACAAATAATGCACATTGGAAATCAACTATATAGCAGTTTGTCTCAATTATCAAGACAATCATTTTTACTGCTAACAGATTTACCATCAATGCTTACAATACTAGAGGAAGATTACCAGCTAGAATGCAGTGAAAGCTACACTGGTGATGTCCATGGTGAGGCTACCATTGAGGGATATCAATACTGTATGGGCCTGAAAAGAGCTTTTGAGTCATTGATATCAGAATGATATAGGTTATTTATTTTAACAGTTGGTTGTATGGCTGTGGGTATTAGTTACTGTGCTGATAATGGCCATTTTCAAGTGTTTGACGTGCATGCTAGAGATATTTATGGTAAAAGTCACCCTCGAGGGACGTGTTCTATTAGATATATCATCTACAGACAACTTAGTGCACTACTTTCAAAGTTTATATGGAGCAACTGATCTGTATGAACTAAAAGGTTTACAAATTACAAAATACGACATGGCAATGAGCAACAATGTAAGAGAAGTTCAGGTATTAAAAGGATCAGGTCAACACAAGTGTTTCAAAGACCACTGTTTTGCAGTAGTTCTTTATTCTATATGTTACTCGATCATTTCACCTTGTAGTTACTGGAACTCAAATACTTTAGATGCAATCATTGAAAATGGATCTCAGCTTAACAACACAATGCACAATGAGCACTCTCTAGTTGCATCTTTTGCCATGCCTGACAGTGTTAAAATTTTTGACACTAAGATTAATGTACACATTAATGAAGTAAGTCAAGGAGAATTAAATAATTTAACTAAAAGCAGAATATCTTTAGAGACCTTGATTTTAAGGAACCACATTGGGAAAACAGGCTTTTAATGTGAATTTCAAGTTACTGTATAGCTTGTATCTATCAACAAAATACAAAAATAAAGCAACTGATTTCTATTCTGACATACGAAGACAGTCCTTCACCTGCAATGAAACACACAAAACACATTCGTAGTGTGAATAATCTAGTAGAGGAAATTAATAATATAATTCAAAATAAACAGGAATGTCAGACTATGGAGTATGATATATAATTTATTTGCTGCTCTTGTAGAATTACTGAAATTGAAAGGAAACGCATCATGAGAAAACACAGAAAAAAACATACGTATGACAGGATGGAACCTTTTGCCAAAAAAAGGTTTCTATAAGACATTTTAAAAAAATATTCAACAATGGATGCTACAAAGAAGAATTACAGAAATCCAGATCAGTTGAATCATGTATTAACCAGTTTAAGAAAATAAGAGTAGGGCTTTATTTTATATGTATGGTCTGTAATCAAATACATTATAAGAAATCAGTAATAACATGCAAAAACAAGAAGTACACTTTCCAAACATATTTCAATTTTCAACAGTCATTTGATGGAAAACAATACATATGCAACACATGTCATTCAAAGGTCATAAAAGGAAAATTACCATGTCAGGCTGTAGTGAATAACATGTATGTTGATGAAATACCCCCACAACTAGCTTCCCTAGAAAAACTAGAGCAAGTACTAATAGCTCAAAAATTAGTATTTGAGAAGATTGCTGTCATGCCTAAAGCACAGAGAAGAATTAACGGTGCAAAATGCAATGTACCTGTAGAATGTGATCAGACATGTAATCAACTCCTCATCCACCTGACAGACCTGGTATAATAATACTTAAGCTTAAAAGAAAGTTACAATTTAGAGGACATGTTTATTTTCGAGCAGTATGACCAGAGTTAATACAAGTTCTTAACTGGCTCAAAGTACATAATCCATCCCTTGTAGAACCAGGCATATGTCAAACCCATGTTGACACTATTTTTTCACTATGTTGAACTATGTTTAAGCGATGCATTGCTTCAGACTGCCTATGTGGTAACTATGTAACATACTTGATTACATAGTTCAGGGTATGTTAAACATATTTGGAACTATGCCAAAGCTATTTGAAATTTACATAGTATTTAAATATCTATGTCAATGCTGTGTAGAATCTTTACATAGTTTTAAAATAGCTATTTATTTACTACGTAATGGATAGCCCTGCTTTTACTTACTTCCTACACTGTATGTATTAACTATGTAGCAGTCTAACATAGCGTTTAAATAGCATGATGAAAACCAATTTTTTTAAGTGACAAGTTGCATAGCTTTCACATATGGAGATGAAAAGTGAATGCATCCTATGTATTCACTATGTCATCATCTAACATAGCTTTAATATCTTTCAAGTCAAATATATCACAAGTAATGGGTGACATAGTTTTTACATAGAACTATTTGTTTACTATGTAATGGGCATAAAAAGTAAATGCATTCTATGTATTTACTATGTGACAATTTTACATAGCATATAGCATGTTTGAGTGAAATATCAAAAGTCAGTATACATGATAGTTTAAACATACTGCTGTATATTTGCTAAAGGACAGTCAGCAACGAATCCTGCTTCTGGAGATATTTTAAATGTGCATTACCTATTAATTTGAAACTATCTATTGTAAAGTAGATTGAGTGAATGAATGCTACTGGGTTACATATTGGAGTTAAATATACTTATACTTCAATGTAAATGTATCGATCAGCATGTTTGGGTCAAAAATCAAATGACTCTTATTCTTTGTCAAAGTAATGACAATGGACAAGTGACATTTTGATGAAATAACTTGGAAATAATGTACATGTATTTTCATATATCAGTACTTAGCATTTAGTTGCAGATGAATTATTGAAAATTCAGCTGTCTTTTTTGTAACGATTTGGTAACAAACACATATAACATCCTGAGGAAACATCCACTTTGAGATATTTTCTTATAACATTCATCACAGGAACAGCCACAAGTCTAAAAGCAAGGGAAAAAATTGTTTAATCAAATGTCGTGTTTGAGGTAAAGTTCATTTGAAATTAATAACCTGCAAGGACATTGGTTAGACTTGGTAAATTTAGCAATTCTAAGGTAGAATTTGTTGTAGCAGAGACTAATGACAGGTTATTATATGTACACATACATGTTGTCAGAGCAAGTGATATGGTATAGCAATACTGTACCTGTTTGATGTCTTTACTTTAGTGATGTGGTTAACAACTGTCCTCCCTCTGTATGTGGGTAGCTGCTCATCATCTTTCTCCAATACTTCCACAATGGCAAAGTAATTGCAGGGCAAATGACAAGAACACTTTTGATAATTATATAATGCTTCCTGGCACTTTTCTTCAACTCTAACATAAACATGTATGGAACATAGTGCATGTTGTCAAGATGTTGAAATTTCACACTGTAATCATTTCTTGCAATGACTCGTTTATAACTCTTGCTGTGGAACAGGACACCACCTATAAGACAGCGCCGGAACACCCACATTTTCCCTCGATGCATTGGCAGTGTTGCCAGCTGTTCTTCAGTAAGAAATGATGAATTACTCCATACGTGTTCCAAAGAACCAACAACATGTGCATTTTCTCCAATGTCTTCTTTTATTGACCTGAAGTCAAAAGTAAAAATGGCATTATAATGAATTTTTGAACAAGCTATTCACTGGTATTGGCAATTTCTGCTAGCCAAGCAGTGACTTACCTGTATGTTGACCTCTTTTTTGACTTGCCTGTTAATGGTTATCAAATTAATCATGTCAAATTCTTTGAACACTGGTAATTAAAGTGCTCTCTGAAAGAACACATTGCTACACAACCGGAAAAAAGGAACCAAAAATTGGTACTCTTAATTGCTTATCAGTACTGTTAAAGCTCTCATATAAACTTCACTGTGTTGATGAATATCTGTCTAATAATATGTGCAAAATCTCATTGGCACACACTTAACAAAATAAACAATGCAACATTTGATTACCGTGCATTGTAACACTTGCTAGTTAGCTGTTCATAGAATGCCTGGAGTTCAGGAGAGGCGGTTGTGGATCTTGCAATTTCAGGCAACTTCTGGATTATTGACACAGCTGTAACAATCTGAAACAATACATGATTGCATCATTACAGTAATACTTATACATTAACAATAATTATGTGAAAAACATAAATTTAACAGTAAAATACTTGTCTGAGCAGTCACTTAACATATAATTTTCTTTAAAAAATATATTCCTAGTTAAAGATTACCTCGTACGCCATGATCTCATCGGTAGGCAATGAGATAAAGCATCTATAACATGAACATGATGCGGAAACAAACCTGGCCATCCACATTCTTGGTGCCATGGAATAACTCTCTGAGATCACCATTGTAGTCCTCAAATGGAAAGCATGAATTTGACCACAGAGGACCCAGATCTTTCACAACTTCTGGAAGATGCAAGAGCTGATGGACATTAAAGGTCTGAAACTGGTTGCCTGGAAGAAAACAGTTTCAATGCATTCATTTCTGATAAAATGAGTTGGAGATTGCTAATCAATCATTAAAGGAATACATGTACATGGTATTTCTTGAAAACAATGGTGCTTTCTATTATTCCACGTATAGGATGCCAGCCTATTGCAAGGTTAAAAATGCAGAATTAATTTGTGATCCCTTCAGCCCACTGAAAGGAATGACTTCTCTTCAAAAACAAAACAAGGATTTCTTGCAAAAAGCTAAGACAACCAAAAAATTCCTTATACTTTGACGAATGTACATCGTGCTTACCATAAAAGACAGGAGCTTGAGCAGCGAAAAGCTTCAAATATGTATGTGCCTCATTTAATTCTTGTTGTGAAATGGACTGCTTACATAATCTGAACATACCACTAGTGAGCAGCCTCAGGAAGAAGAGATGATCAGAGGGGAGGTATCTGCTCAGCAAAGGTGTCGCATAGTAAAGAAGAAATGCCAGCTTTTCTGACGCTGGAGAGAAAAAAACTTAAGTTAACTCTGAACAGGAACATCACTGAAAAAAAACAAACACTTTTACCACCAATTTTATTGATATGTGACCCTCAAATCAAAACTCCTGCGAGCATTTTAGCAATTTGCTTCCGTCAATCACGCATTGGTTATATGGCAGCCACTGTCTACCCTGTTTGTTCAACATGGTTGCTTGCTATACTTCAAGTTAACATTGTTAGCAAGTGGTGTATTTGCTCATGCAGAGGTTTAGTGTGAGCATTATAGTAAGATTTCTGCACGTCGGGGAGACATTTGTGAAGAAAATTCGGGAAATCTGCAGAAATACCTCCACGGTTAATTAACTAGCCTGGATGGGAAAAGCAAGACAGGATGATAGGTGAGAAAAGAATTGCATAGATCAGCATAAATAAATGGAAAGATGTTTATTTATTAACAAGTTTGATTGCAAGGCAATGGATTTAGAAGTGAAACTAAGTCCCATGCCTTTTACCTATTGTTGAAATAGATAAAAGGCATTCTGGAGATGGCTTTTTGTCACCTTGAAGCCAACTCAGTCTGTACTTCATCTTTGTACACTCCAGGATATTGTTCAGTAACTCTCCTTACCAACAAAATGTCAAGGGATCATTGTCATCTAGTGCATGTTCTTTTATTTATGCCAATCTATGCGGTTATTTTTTCACCTACATGTACCATCCTGTCTTGCTTTTCCTGTCCAGGCTAGGTAATCAAACATGGAGGTGAGGATTTCCTGAATTTTGTCACAAATGTCTTCCCTGGGTGCAGAAATCTTACTATGATCATGTTAAACCCATGCATGAGCAAATACACCACTCACTAACGTTAACCTGAAGAATAACAAGGAACCATGTTAACTGAACAGGGTACGCAGTGCATGGCCACCACATTTTTGAAAACAAGAGCAGCATTCCTATAACACCATTTAAGGAATGTATGATTGATGGAAGGAAATCACCAAATGCTCACAGGAGTTTTGATTTGAGAGTCACGTATCAATGTAATCAGTGGTAAAGCTAAGTATGTAAACTTCATCCAGTCACTACTTGTAAGCATATCCTTCCCACACAAAGTGGATGTAATTTATCACAAAAAAAGAAAGAATTACTCTTAAAAGCAACATTCAATATCAGTAACTACATGTAAAAGTACATCACGTGCAAAGTTGAATTACCTTTTCAGTCTTTGACATCTGCTAAACTCCTTGGACTACGGGTTATTTCACAAGTTAGTGTTACTGAAGTTAACTCCTTACTGATCTCTTCAACTTTGGAGTTGGACTTATCAAGCCACCTTGAAATCAGCTGATCAACTACACCCTCGCAGACACAATGTATATAATCCACCACTGTTCCTCTGACAACGTCATATAGTGGGAGACCAAATCCCCAAGACAAACCAACAATTCCTTCAACTGCAAACTAAAGAAATTAACATTATTTAATGCAGGGTTATCATTAATTTTTTAGTCACCTGTAGCCTTATTTTCCACACTCATAGCAAATTTGTTACTTTGTGGGTGAATTCTCTAAACAACAAGGAATTTCACCCGTAGCATCAAGGGAAAATCAAGCATACTCAGCCGTAACAGGTGTTACGGCTTACGGCTCTTAATGACAGCCCTGTTTAATGCATCAGGAATCTTTATAAGTAACACCACTTAAAATGATTGATTGTCATAAGTAAATTGTTCTTTACTACTACTTTACTACTACAGATTCATGCTTGTATCACTTTCACTGTACCTAGCTCTATATAGAAAATAAGATTTATACATGCACATTTTAGTTCAAAATGAAAATTACATTTCTTTTCCCTTGACTTCTTTGCCTTAATGCTTCAAGGGCTTGTTCTTTGACCTCATGTGTTCTTAACCCAGCATGTCCTGTTGTGGCCGCAAAAGCTTTGTTGAAAGGGTACACATGGCACCTTTGTCTGCTGTTCTTTTTACCACAACCAAGGTCAAGATGTTCTCCAGTTTCTTTGCAACGTCCACAACCACAATAACCATTAAACTGTTTAATAGCCTGCCACATGGAGCGTGCTGGAGCATCAACTGACATGTCCAGGAAGATACCTTTAATAACCACAGAATCTTTTACTGACACACATATAATAGACAGTCAAAGAGGGATTTCACAAAATGTTAACCACAGCATTGCATGCACTGTAATCTGCAATAACTGGCTCAAAAGGTGATGTTACAGGATAATGAAGTTTTACAATATATGTATACAGCTTTTGCATAGTCCCTGACATAGACCTTGTACGAATGGTGAAATCACTCTAACTAAATTAAAACATTTTCAACATATTATTTACCATGTAGCAGCTGAATGATTTGTTACCTTTGTGATAAAGTTCACGTATAGCAAGGGAAAAGGGCTGAAGAAATGTTGGAAAATGTGGCTTTCCTTTTCCAAACCACAGCCCTGTGAATATACGATTGGCACGCCTAAATCTGCAAAAGAGTAACCGTAAAAGTAATGAGCAACTAAATCCACCTTGGATTTCTCAGAGAGGTACAATCTGAGGTCCATACAATTAACTTCTTCCTTGCTGACACCTTAACTCTTGCTGCATCCAAGACCCTGCTATGCAGGCTGGTGTGACATTCTGCTGAACAATTTTTACGGAAAAAAATATAAAATGGTAAAATATGTTGTCTTGTGCAAGTGTATTTGATTCATCCAGAGACTGACACTAAAGATTGTAGAACAGTATAAACTGACTAAAAGGAAGAAAAAAAGGAAATCTAATATGCAGTTGGTGGTGTGGAAATAACAAGACATTTCAAGATCTTTTTATGGGCACAGTGGTTATATCACTGAAACAACTGAGTCTGAAGAGAAATAATACAAAACAAAAATAAAGTACAGTTCTAAATAACACAAATAAAGGAATAAAAAACTACAAACCATCAATTAATTCATGACAAGATGGATTTTGAATTATTGCCAATTTCTGCCAATTAGTGACAGTTGATACTGTAGCAATATTTAGACAAAAAATGTTGAGTACTGTCAATTTCTGATGCTAATTTGTAAAAATTGGCTATATGTCTGAAAGTAACCTTATACATGGAGTTAATTAATGTTATATCATGCTATGGAAAGGAAGTAAACACACCTTTCAAGTGGTGGAATCTCATTGACTGTGAGGTACACAGGCCAAACTCCATAGCCATTTGACCTTATCAGTGTAACACCATCTGTGTTACCCAAGAAGGATATGTTATGTGGATCCAATAAGAATTCATCAGAACAGGAGTGTTGCTTGTACAATTCTCCATCGTAGACATCTTCAATTGCATCAGAGTCTATCTTGGCTCATTGAAAACGGTACTGGAGTTTCTCAGTTATGTCGGGACCTATCAAAATTGTATTAAAAATTTGCACAATAATCTATTTAATGCCATGTGATAACATCCCGTGAAGTTGCTTGGTTTGGTGAAGGATTTCAAACAACAACTACCTCACAACATGGGTAAATGGATTAAAAAGTGTAGTGACTGATAGATAAAGAAAGTACCACTATGTAGACAAAATGCACTTATGACTAGTTCACACTGAGTATGACTGTCTTTCCGTATGTTCCAGTGCCACACCTACAAGTGTAATTACCCAGATTCTGTACCCGATATAGCAAAAATTCCATCAATGAATCTACATGTACATGTATTTTCACAAAACCAAACATCTTGTTTCCACTACAAATAATTGAACTGTTAGCAATTAACCCCTAAGTTTGACAGGTACAAAGTCTCACCAAAACTTCATGACTTCAAATTGGCTATATCAAAAGCAATGAACTTCTGTGATAAAATTGTCTTTAGCTGCTCCAAAATGGGTATTTCAATGAAGTAGCATGAACAACTAAGTGGGGTTCCACATACTGTACATTTTGCTCCACCCTCGGGGGGCGATGTGCCAGGGTAAACTTTACAAATCATATTTGGACAATAAAAATGTTTTAAAATTGGTTGCTTCAGAGCTTGGAAAAATAGTTGAAATTCCTTCAGTTCAGTAATACAGTTGTTAGGTTTTGGGCAGTGGAAGTGAATAAGTTCTAACATATCTTCAAGGGCTATTCCAGAAAGTTTATGACGTACAGCAAAGGCCATGACTAACAAGGAACTCTCTGCAACACTGTGCTTTTGTAGTCCTCATACAAAGGCAAGTCATCTTCGTCTGTTTCTTTGCTTTGGCTTGAAGCAGAGGTTTCCTTAAAGAATTCCATGTCTGGAATCTCATGATTGAGAGACAAATCATCTAATAAAGGGCCGTCATGATAATGAAACACTTCAGGATCTTTCTCAGTGATAAGTCCCTTCATATGGATCACAAATATGTGTCAATCTGGTAGCAGAATCCTTATCTCTTTCTATTTCAAAGCAACAATACATTTTAAAGGTTACTGGGTAAACCTGGACGGATTTTCCAAAAGCTAAAGTTCAGACAGGAGTTATAAATAAGCTTATTGTGAAAAGCTTCAGACTCACCTTCACAATTAACCGTTTTGTCCTCTACTCGGCCAAATTCTGCAAATTCACGATCTACCTGGGAGCAGTTGAGCAGTTGGCCACCAACCGTAGTTGGCGAATCATTGTCGTAAAAAGATTGACCATCACTATTTTTGTTTTGCAAACATTCATCTAAAAGCTTTCGCTTCTTAAATGGTGAAGTATTCTTTCCCAAGTCTTCGTATACTTCTGATGAAAACTCACTGCGAATGTCATCAATTTCCTCATCAGAAGCAGGATCGCTAAACTCAATGTTACATCACCATCTCGTTGTTCTGGGCACTTCTACTGTGGGGTCATATAACCAACATTTACTCCACCTTGACTTGGACATTTGACCTTTTAATTTCCCTTGCAATTTGTGCACCCTTACATGCAAGTCGGCCACCATATTCCTTTATTTCAGAAAAGCCTGGTTACCTGGTGCAATGGCGGTAAAATTGAAAGCGGCGAAGCTAAAAGAGCGCGACCGAATTGAAGCTAATTGAAGTGCAGTAAAAATCAAATGACATCTTTTAGGTGTGAAATTCTCGCTATCCAATAGGGTACATGCTTCCCAGAATTAAAATGGAATGTGATCGATGTGTGATATTCCTCAGAGTCTAGCTGAGTTTACAAAGGTTGCTAGATTCCTCCGTGGCTGTTTTCCTTCTCACTTACGGAAGATTCTACATCGTCAATTCCCGTTTTTCCTTGAAACTTCTAAAAGGTAAGATTTTATCATGTACTTAAGCTTAGCTGAAGTTGTGAATTTGCTTTGAAGCTGCAAACCGATGTGATTAGAGGTGAAAGGAGATCATAACTTAGCCTACTTGAAACGTTGACGCGTTTGATCATGCAAGAAACTGTAAGCAAATTTTATCTCAATTCCTAATTGAACTAAACCATTTTTTATGGATGAATGTGACCTCTTCATTCGCTTTCAGATGTATGCTCTAATATCTTGGAGTTCAAAGAATGGTGTAGCACTAGGAAGAGAAGAACTTGAAGTGAGATTAACAATGAAGCTAACAGTCATGAATGGAGGAAAGATGGAGCCAGGGGCAACTGTCAGCATGCTATTCGGAAAAGAAATCTGGGGGGCACGATTCAATTCCTCCATGGTAAGTTCAAGTGTCATTTACCAGACTTTTATGAAGCTTGTTACTAAATTTATAAACCTGACTTATTCCCTGGCGTAGCTTGCTCTTCAGTGGTATTCCAAAAGAATGCCTGCTTGAATTTTTTATCATGCTGTAGTAACTAATACTGGTACTCTTTCAGTGTAAGGACAATTTATCATTTAGAGCTAATTATGAGTACGGTAGTTAAAAAGATCAAATACACAAATACACATCAGTACTGTAATTTCTGGCAGATTACCCGCGGGTAATGCGTTAATTTTTCAGTAAACTACCGTTGCTGCGGGTAATAGGGTGGTGCGGGTTATCTGATAATTTTTTAATCTTCCCGTAAGTATTTAACAGTAATTATTATAGTACTGACAGAAAATAAAACAAAGATAAGAGTCATTAAATATACGCTTGCCACAAACCTATGTAATGCCTCATTTGTTTAAATGAGAAACACGTCCTATCAACTCTTGTATCGTGCTTTATTTGCTATAAAATTCTTTTAAACGTTGATCGATTATAGCTGATGCAAGTTGGATGAAATCATACAAAAAAAATTCCATACAAACAAATTTTTCGCTACGCGTTTGTGCTTTGATAGTTTTCTTACCTTGTCAATTTCACAGCTAGTTTTTTTTCCTTAGAAAAATTCTCACTTAAACCTTTTCACGTGTGTTTTATTGTGGAAAACACAAAGCCTAACTGAAACATGATGCCGACGTTTGTCAGCACGCGTGCAGTGAAAAAATAGCATTGACTGTGATAAAAAAAAATGCAAGAATACTTGACGCATCAGCGAAATATTCCTAGCTAGCGCAGCCTTGAGTTATAGAGTATTTTCCCGTTTCAAGCAATTTCTTAGACCCAGTAGAACCTGAGATACCATAAATATCTTGGTGATCTGTTGAATTCATGGCGCCGCATAATTAGTGGAACGTGATAAAAAATATAATTGTCGGCACGAGTGTAAACAAAACACTGACAAGTGAAGAAATAATACAAAAATACTCGACGCATCAGTGGAAAATTTACAGTTTACTGCCTTGATTTAAAAAGTATTTTCCCATTTCAAGCGATTTCTAAGACCAAGTAGATCCCGAGATATTGTTTTTTTGAGAAAATTGCGAGCCGAATTTTACAAGTCAGTTCAACTCTCAATGAATATCGAAAACAATGGGTGTGAAAATTTACTAATTGCATGCTGGAAATTGCTTTGTTAACAAAAAACAATGAATAAAGTTTTCTTCGATGTAAAATCGTTATAAAAGGCTAACTGACTCAATAAGTTTTACAAACATCAATCATTTACGATAAGTGCATCCACGAGTCAGTTACGAGTTTAATACGAGTTCAATTTAAAAATGCCTGGTTTGAAACGCCCACGACAAAGTTTCACATTTGAGTACAAGCTGAGAGTTATCACCCGGGCAGATGAAATCGGTAACAGAGCAGCAGCACCAGAGTTTGAGATCGACGAATCCATGATCCGTTACTGGCGAAAGAAGAAGGCTGTAATGATGAAAATGCCAAAGCGTCAACGCACCTGCTGTACTGGTAAAGTGAAGTTTCCTGCATTGGAGAGAACTTTGAAAGAGTGGGTCATCAGCCAAAGAGAAAAGAGCCGTGCAGTCACCACTGTTATGATCCGTTTCAAAGCGAAGGAATTGGCAAAACAGATGAATGTCGCTGAATTTGTTGGTGGTCCGAGCTGGTGTAGCAGATTCATGCGCCGAAATCGCCTATCCGTGCGTGCGAGAACCACTGTTGGCCAGAAGCTGCCAGATGACTGGGAGGAGAAAGTTGTGAACTTTCGCGAGTTTGTTTCGCGAAGAAAAGAGGAGCTTGGCATCCAAGCAGATCGTGTTTTCAACATGGATGAAGTTCCGATGTCATTTGATGCTCCTCATTCCAGAACTGTTGGTTCAACCGGTGCTGAAAGCGTTCCTGTTTCAACCACCGGTCACGAGAGAACTGGCTTCACTGTTGTACTTGCGTGCTCGGAGTCAGGGAAAAAGCTCAAACCAATGGTCATCTTTAAACGCAAAACAATGCCAAAAGAAAAGCTCCCAGATGGTGTGGTTGTCCACTGCCACGGCAAAGGATGGATGGATCGCGACAGAATGGCTGTTTGGGGTGAGAAAGTTTGGCGACCAAGACCTGTGTCTTTCTTCGACAGAACATCGCTTCTGATCTTCGACAGTTTCAGCGCGCACATTGATGAAGATGTTCGGAACACTTTCAAAAACGAGCACAAAACAACCACTGCAGTGATTCCTGGCAGCCTTACTAAGAAATTGCAGCCATTAGACATTTCTGTGAATCGCTCATTTAAAAACCATATCCATGCCGAGTGGGAAAAGTGGATGTCGGAGGGCCTACACACCTTCACCGAAACCGGGAAAATGAGGAGGGCAACACATGCGGAAGTCTGCGATTGGGTTATTCGAGCATGGAGGGCAGTGAAAACAACGTCAATCACAAATGGTTTCAGCAAGGCAGGCATTACGGGTTGTGCCGAGGATAGAGCGAGCGATGAGTCGGACATCAGTGACTATGACGAAATGGAATCCGCGACCGCTCTGGATCCTGTTATGGATGCCCATTTAATTGACTTGTTAAATAGTGACACGGAAGATGAGGACTTTAATGGATTTTAAACTGAACTTGATCAAACTGAACACTAGCCTGGGATCATTTAGGTTTTAGTGAAGGGATGCATGTTTCAGGTATTTTTCGAACATTTTAGAAGTGAATGAACTGTTTGTTATTTCTAGTGTTATAAAATAGTTTTGAAGATCGTTTTTACTTAGCACATTAAGAACTGTTTGTTATTTCTAGTGTTTTAAAAGAGTTTTGAAGATCGTTTTTACTTAGCACATTAAAGGTATTGTTATAAGTTCTAAATTGCAGTTTTGCTGTTTCGCGGGTACTTTTTACATTCGTCCCAGCTTTCTCTCGACCTTACAAAAATGGCACTCAACAATCAATTGCTCCAACAACGAACGCTTCGCATTCCGTTAAGTCTTAAACATCAATACATTGGATATTTAACTTGTAAAATCAAACTTAAGAAAGTAATGCTGAGGAGAGTGCTTTTAACTGCCCTATTGGTGGCCAAGTAGCAGAAACTTTTATCTTATTCCAAATGGACACGAACATGAAAGGCTTAGTCTCGCTCGATCACTTCAAATTTGTGAGTTCTCGAACTATTTAGCATAACTTTCTTTTGTTTTTTGGTGCGGGTTATCTGCCAGTGCGGGTAATCTGCTGAATCTTTTTTCTCATTTTGGCAAAAACGACCGGTGCGGGTAATCTGCCGTGCGGGTAAACTGCCGGAAATTACGGTAATTCAGCAGAAAGATCAAGATCTGTAGGTCTTGTCCCTAAGTGAGAAAGGAAGAGGTGTACTGTGCATAGTTAATTAATTGGCACTTAAGTTCTGTTCTGGCATTTCAACAGATGAAAAGAAGGATGCAGATGAACAGTTGGAAAAATAGGTCACCCCTGGTGATGTCAGCAATGTGGAAGAAGTTTCAGGGACTACTGGAAATCAGGGCTCAAGCAAGAAGTCTCAAAGGAAGAGAAAGAGTAAGAGTTATGGAAAAGACTTCAAGGAAAATGATGACACTGAAGAGAGTGACAACAGTGAAGAAAATAACAGTATGTACTGCTTCACTTCTGTAAATATCACAAATGCATAAAACCAAAACCAAACCAATTACTTCAATTGAAACCAATTAGAGTGCTCAGCCAATCTCAAATTGTAGTAAAACCAAAACTCAATTGAAAACTGCTCTATACATGGTTAATAATAAATACTATTTCCATTGGGTTTTCATCATAAAAACCAGCGAGTCCTTCTAAAGAATCAATGAACAGACAAATTATACCAAAACCAATCAACACTAAAAAAGTATTAAATGACAAGAACGCTGAAACTTGTTTTTGTGCCTGATTTTCAGGTTCAACCTGCTCTCCAGTACTTAAGGAAACAAATGGTCCAGGTAAAAGATACAGAAATATATGTTTAGATTTAAATGGTCACAATTAGCAGTGAAACCTGTGATAAATGTGGAAAAGATCAGACTTAGCTCTTATTAATCGAGCAGGAGGTCTGTATGGGAGAATCTTGACTGAGGACGAGTACAGACCGAACGAAGTGAGGTCTGTACACACAACCGAGGTCAAGATCCTCCCTTACAGAACGACTAAGCTCAGTTAATAAGATGTTTATTATATGGCACAAACAAGAACAATTTAATTAGTTTAATGTAACTGGTTTGTACTAACTGACACTTTGCTTGCAAACATCCATGAGCTAAATTTAATTCCGCCAAAGTTTGCTCGTCCTCTTTACTTTTTTTTCTCATCAGGCCTTTTGGCACTTCCATAAATAAATGTTCTTAGATGAAAATAGTCAATGATCTTGCATTTTGGTTTGCAACTTTTTCACTGCAAAACATTAGTGATCTACATGTAGATGCCAGCCTAGATGGGAAAATCTAGACCGCTTTCAATATCGATTTCAACCAATCAAATTCATGAATTTGGCAGTTCCCAGTTCTTGTGAGACAGAGCCATATAATAATGATAATGAAAATACTGGCGCACAAGTAACACTCTAAACAGCAAAACGCTGCCTAACTTTCATGGTAAAAGACACCCAAGTGTAAATTTTGAAAAACTTTCTTGAGAATTAGTAATACTACATTGTGGTATTCTTCCTTGTCTTTCATAATTCATTCTGTCATTGTTAGTGATGTGTTCACTAAACACTGGCTAATACTTGTTTTCATTCACCTTAAAACAGGAAACAAAGCCAAATGTAAGAAAGTGTCCAATAAGCTGGCAGAGAAAGAAAAGGGGAAAAAACGGAAATCTTCCGCACAGAAAGAAAGAGAATTAAACATTTCCTCCCAGCATGATGAGCTGGTCATAACACAGATTTTGGGGGGCAATCCAGCAGAAGAGCCACATGTACAAGCCCCCGAAACAGCAGAGGAGCTACTCCAAGTCCCCCAAAAAGTTCCATTGCATCCACACTTTGGAGGAAAACAGCCCAAACAGCACAAGCCTCCAAAGTGTATCAGTGTGATATGCAGGGAAGAGAAAGATGAAATGAAAGGGCAACTGACAGAAATACGCAATGAGTTAGAGAGAACAAAAGAAGAATTGAGTGAGTACAACTTAATAAAATAAATGCCTGCAATTCAGAGGATCTGATATTTTGCATTGGATATATTATTAAATATAGGATGCTACCAGGAGAAGGTTTACCTGACTAGGGTTGCAATCAGTGTCAGAAACTGTTAAGTTAAATATAAAAAGTTGTGTCATTTTAATAACCTTTTCGAGTAATGGTTTGATTCTTTTAACCTTTTATTACAGACACGCTAAAAGCCTTGCAGCCCAGCACCACTGCCATCGACTCTATAAAATACGGAAAGGTCCCACAATCAATGGGTATGACTAAAAATGTAAGTTTTACTTTTTGATTTAAAGATGTTCAACAGAATTACAGCTGAATGAAAAAAAAAGAAAAACGAGATGCTGGGGGTTTAATATAGGCAACAGTAAATGACTGAGAAGTAAATGTTTATTCAAGGAAAAATCATTTCAATTCCAGATAGCAGGGAGCTTGGGATAACTGAGTTCAGAATAGTGAGGTTCAAATTTAGATATACAAATAATAGTTTAAATTTGTCCCACGCTCGTGTCATGTTGAGTAATTCACCTTCACAATGTCAATTAGTCATTCTCTTTCCAATCAAAAAGAGTGAGTTCAGTTGTTTGTTTGCTTAATCAGAGAAAACTTGAAGGACATAATTTAGTTTGTGGTAAATTCAACATAAAAAGTGTGATCTATATTCTCCAGGCCAGCCTAAAATTATTGCAACCCTTTTTTTCTCAAATTCTAGTGGGAAGAGATTTTGAATGGTGTTTGGTGCTGCCCAGTCAAGGTAAAGGCAGCCATAAGAACCTCTGCCACACGCACAGCACTGGTACTTACACTGTTTCCCATATTTTACCCTAAAGAAGAAATAAAGGGAAGAAGGCTTCATAAACTTGATCAAGACATCATTGAAGCAATTACTGGTATGTACACACAGTATAGGCTGTGGAGAATACTTATGCTTAACTCCATTGGCCTCATGTTGGAATTATTATGACTATTAAGCACTACAAACCCCAGAATGTGGAAAATTTTGGGAGCTGCTGAATAAATTTTCCATATTATTCACTGTAAATGAAAAGCAAGTAGAATGGCTGTTAATGAAGCCATTACTTCAGTAAGGCTGGCCCACAGGTGGTCTTTAAGATAAGTTTAAGTGTACAAATGTCGTAACAAAATCCTTATCAGGATGAGTGTAAACACTCTCACTTAGTGTCTATCTTTGTTATTATTAATTTCAGATTTTTCGCTTGTTGCTAAGCTCACCAAAGAGCCTGTACTGAAAAAAACCAAAGATGGAGAAGAGAAGAAACTGCCTTCACCTGTATCCCGCAGTGGCATTAAACAAGCCCTGTGGATGAAATGCAATAGCCTGATTTCCCTACAACGAAAAAAGGTATCAGTTTATATCATCGCATCCTGTTATTAAAATTTTAAGTTCTTACTAGATTGCTTACTATTAATAGAAACAATGCTTAATTTTTCCATTTTGATGTATACATACATGTTATTTCTTTTTAAAGGGAGAGGAAACTGCTGCCGCTGCTGCAGGAACCAGAGAGACCTCCTTATCTTCTTAAAATTTAACTTTCTATTGTAAATTGTACCACTGTTCGTCTTTGCAATTGATTTTAGAACTGACTTTGTGACTTAATGATACTTTATCCTTAATTTGTCATTGTTCTAAGTCTTCACTGAATGGACAAATTGAAAAGAAATTCAATTTCGAAATTTTTACATTTGCGTTCTGTAATTTTAACTTTTTTTGTCCCTTTATATTGTTGTAATTAACAGATTTATCTCAATCTACAACTGCTGTATAAGAGAAATGGTTCATTCCTCAAGAGCCCTTTTTTACCATGTCTATTCTTGTTATGCTGTTTTCTAAAAAAAACACTGTTAAGTCATTTCTCTACATTTTGGGCAATTTCCATTTTACATTCACTATACACTATAATTTTTCTATGTGAATTCTATGCAAAACATATTCAATCAGAATTGTTATCACTTTCAAGTTATTTAAACACTATGTTGTAACTAGTTCAAAGCTATTTATATTATATGTTTTACCTATGTTAATTTGAAAAATACTCACCTCCATTAAAAAGCTCTTTATATCATATGTTTACTCTATTTCAATGTTATTTAAAAGGTACGTTAATAGTATTTAAAGGCTATTCATAGCATAGGTTCTCCTTTTGATGCTATGTAATCACTATAAGGGAATATTCCAGCTCCATTAAGTGTTATGTAAAAGCTATGCTATGTAAGTTGTATTTCAAATATATGCAGATGCTATTTAAAGGCTATTTCATTTGAGTGTCCTCAACTCACTTCAAAATTCATTTAAATACATAGCTTTTACATAGACTATGTAAAGGTTCCATTTGACTAGCAAATACATAGAATTTGTTATTAAAATACATAGAGTAAACATATAGACAAAATAGAGTTTCAACAATGTAGTGTTTAGCTGTTAGTACTCTTGAGACATTTTGTGATAGTATACATGATGTACTATAAGTTCGAAAAGGATCTCGTTTTGTTGTAAGCATGGCGTGTTGTACAGTGCAATAAAAGAGTCTTGAGGAGTTTAATCCATGTTAAATCCGTGTGCTTTATCGGCCATCACCACATATGGCGATGAGTATCAAACTGGAAAAAGGTTCTTCTGTATATTTCAGTTGAATTTCGCAACATGCCTGGAACCGGGAGCGGTGAAACCAGCGACACGCAACCAAGTTTACCGACAACCTCCACTGTTGAACCAAAATCTCTTGAAGTTCGTGGTCTTCCTTGCTTCGACCCCAAGGGAGAACCGACTACTCTTTCCGTTCGATGGAAGCGATGGAAACGTGCTTTTCATTTGTATGTGACATCGAAAGGTGTAACAAATCAAGCGCAAAAAGTGGCTCTATTACTGCACTCAGGTGGAATGGAACTGCAAGAAATTTACATGTTTGCACCAGAAGATGAAGCTCAGAACAACTTCGACAATTGTTTAACCGTCCTCGACAACTATTTTACGCCAAAAGTGAACATACCTTTTGAGAGACACGGATTCTGACAAATGGCACAATTAGAAGGTGAAACAATCGATCAATTTGTGTGCCGCCTTTGGCAAAAAGCTGTCTCGTGTGAGTTTGACAAGTTGGATGAGGCTATCTGGGATCAATTGATTGAGAAGTGTAGAGATCTGGAACTCCAATGGAAATTTTTGGAGAAAGCCCAGGATGGAACCCTTACTGTCCTTCAAGATGTTGCACGAGTACATGAATCTGTCAAACTTCAAATGCAGTCATTGGAGACCTCGAGCAAAGATGATCAAGTGAATGCCGTGCGACCTGTCGACCCCAAATAGGGGGAAAAACAAAAAGAAAAAGAAGAGAAAACCTGAGAAGAAAGATTTTAAGCCAGGGGAACATCCGAAGTGCTACAGATGCAATGAAACCGGTCATTTTGCCCACAATTGCCCTGCCCTAAACAAAACATGCAGTAAGTGTGGTTTTACTGGTCATCTGGCTGTTTGTTGCAAGACAAAGAATCCTAAACGTCCTCCAAGTGGCAGACCTAATCCAAATGGTGCGTATCAAGTGGAAGAAGAGTTGGATCAAAGAGATGATTATGCCTTTGCCGTGAATGATGGAAACAAAACAAGTGGCATTGTACATCTGTAAGTGGAAGGTGTAGAGTTGAAGGATGTACTAATCGACTCTAGAGCATCATGCAACATAGTGGACAAAACTACATGGGAAAGTTTGAAGCAAAAGGGAGTGAAGTGTACATCTCAGAAATGCAGCAAGAAGTTATTCGCCTATGGTCAAACTGAACCAATTGAAGTACTGGGAACATTTGAAGCTGAAATTCACTGTGAAGTTTCTGCGAAAAGCTGTTTGGATGTGTTCACTGTTGTTAAGGGCCCTGGAAAAACTTTGCTTGGAAAATACACTGCAGAGAAACTGAATGTATTAAGAGTCGGACCACCCAGTAATCCACTGGCATGTACTATCACCAGCGAAGGCGATGCTGGATGTGATGAACGCTCAATGATCTATTGTAGTCTTACTGCAGTATTACGTAGTTCCGTTCTAATCAAAGGAACAATTCAGCCTTATAGTTTCTGTACGTGCACGTAGCTATTAGATTTGCCAGTTGTATCCTCGCTTTCACCACGAACGCAAGTCACCTAAGTTGAAGAAGTTAAAAGTGACCGCCTAGTGAAGCCAAAGCAGTCTACCTTTAGAGGCAAGCGTAGGACTGATATGTAAGTGTTGTCTTTACCTTTTAATAGTTAGTTTCCACGGAATTCTCAGTTAGTTTTCTTATCGATCGTATCTTATTAGTTATTGCAATTCCGTATATAGACTTGCTGTTTTCTACTGCCCTGCAGTCATAAGGTTTAGGTTAGTTTCTAGTTTCGTCGCAGTTTAGTGTAAGTTAAGTACATAAGTATCACGTGGACCTCAATGCTCACAAGAAGAACTGTTTCTTTAGTAGCTTATGCTTTATTTTTAATCAAATTTCAGTTTACGGCTAAACAACGATTATCGCAATTGGTGTCAAGGAAATAAATCAATTTGTCCTACACATCAGCGTGCTTTATTTCGTCAGCCCGTAAAGTAGTCCTATCTTTAAAAGTCGTCTTCACCGGCTCACGACACCTCTAGTTCGCTCGAGAGTCGCCGGCCGCTACAGTAAAATATCAACGTTGCCTCTTAAGTGTTTTGGATTGTCAATGAACTACTAAAGTGTCGTTTGCAATGAGTTCCAAATCAACTGAGAAAGAAGAAATTGAAACAAACGAAGACGAACCTGTCGAAGAAAAAACCACAAACTCAAAGGAATGTCAAGAACTCGAGGGCGCGGCGTCCGGCGAGATCAAAGATTCACGCTAAAGAAAACCCACTGAAAAGGGACGTGAATATAACAAGGATTTACTTGATTCAAAACAAAAGGCATGCAGCTCCAAATTGCGAAAGGAACTGGACAAAATTAAGGAACTTTTGGATCGCGATCAACCTCCGTGGGTTTCCTTGCAGCTCGCACGCGATAACATTGACAAAATAAAAGAAGAATTCAATGACGCTCATCACGAATTTCACGAATTCCTCAACTCAGAAGAAGAAAGGGAATCCTCGTATCGTTGGTTCGATCTTCAGGATAGAGTGTTCATGGAAATGAGAACTAAACTTGTCGACAAAATCTATTCAGAAGAGAAGGAGATCGAGAAACCAAAACCAAAATCCGTGCTGTCTGGCGAGACCAGATCTAGAAGCTCTAAGAAATCTAACACCTCTGGGGTCTCGGCTCGGTCACGTAGGATCGAAGCAGCGGCACGAAAGGCAAGACTCGAGGTCGAAAGGCAGTTTCTAGACCAAGAACACGAAATAAGAAGGTTGCAATTGCTAAAGGAGATTTCTGTGGCCGAGGCAGAAGTGAATGCAATGAGAAGGATCTTAAACGAAGACTATGACCTCGAAACCGACGGTCACGCTGACCAGAAACCGCAGATTGGCCATGTCAAAGTGATCGACAGCAAAGATAAGACGAGTGGTGACAATGATGAGCTCAAATTAACCGATGATCAAAATCAGAAATCGCCAATTAACACCGTTCAAGAGGATAACCACAAAGATAACAAGAATGATGTCAAATTCACTTATCAAGAAAACGGAAAACAAATCAAGATGAACCCTTATTCTCCGCCATTTATACTGAAATTAGACCCTTCACAAATGGAGCCCTCGTACTCGGCAGAAGTGAAACCAAACTTAAAGGTCGAAAACGGACAGAACCAAGAGTCAAGTAGTCTAAATGAAAGCGCGATTAAAGAACTAATTAAATTGCAAGAAAAACAAACAGAACTTAGCGCCACGATTGCAAAGCAGCAACAAATCAGTTCTTTGCCGGTACAGGAACCGCCTACTTTCAGCGGAAACTTTATGGACTATCCTGCTTTCATACAAGCCTTCGAGACAATCATCGAGAGTAAAGTAGAAGCAAGTAGAGATAGATTATTCTTCCTCAGCAAGTACACGACCGGAAAGGCTAATGACGTGATCAAAGGCTTCGTAGCGATGAATACAGGCGATGGCTATGAGCAAGCAAAGAAGTTGTTAGCTCAAAGATTTGGAGAACCCTATCATGTCGCTGAAAGCTTCAAGTCTCGATTACGCGCGTGGCCAAGGGTTCGCGATGGAGACAGCGCGGGAATTCAAGAACTTTCCGACTTCCTGATCCGTTGCAGAGGCTATGAAGTCTATGCAGTATATGGGCGAGTTAAACTCAACAGAAACGCTCATCCAAATCAGCGCAAAACTTCCGTCTTATTGCGGTGTCAAGTGGTGCCGCTACGCACGTGATCGGAGAGAAAAAACAAAGGACGTCGTCTCTTTCAGTGACCTCGTGGAATTTGTAAAGTTGGAGGCTGAATTAGCAACTGATCCCGTCTTCTCTCCCAACGCCTTAAAGCGAGAGCAAAATAAGGAGTCATGTGACACGAGTACTACGCCACGTGACAACAGAGGTCGCAACACAAGACGTTTTCCCTCAGCGAACAGCCTGGTAACTTCTACAAGGCCAGAGGCGAATAAGAATAAATCAAAACGATCGCAAGGACGTTGCCCTTCGTGCCAAGGAAATCACTGCCTGGATGATTGCCCAGAGTTTATGAAGCGAAGCCTACCAGATCGCATGGACTTCATAAGGAAGAACGGCCTTTGCTTCGGTTGCCTTAACGGTGGACACCTCTCAAGGGCTTGTGCGACAAGACTGAAGTGTGGAGTGTGTGGAAAGTCCCATCCTTCGTCCTTGCATGACGATTCAAGGAACAAAGAAGAATCTCCGAAGAAGTATGACGGTGGCAGCGAAGCCACAACCCCGGAAGCAGTCAGCAATTGCTCCAACACCCCAGACGGCAACCTGACTAATTCCATGATTCTCCCCGTGTGGCTTCATCACAAGGACCGCCCACAGTCCGAAGTGTTGGTGTATGCACTCCTGGACAACGCTAGTGATACTACGTTTGTTAAATCCTCCGTATTAAAGAAGCTCGGCGTTGAAGGTCCAGAGATCAACCTGAAGCTTTACACAATGCATGGAAAGGCTGAGATACCTGTCCAGAAAGTAAATGGCTTATTGGTCGAGAGATACGACAAAAGAGTGCAAGTGGAGCTCCCAAAGGTGTACTCGCGTGATGCAATTCCCTCCAGGAGAAACCAGATTCCTCGACCCGGGATAGCAAACAAGTGGCCACATCTGCAAAGAATTCAAGACAAGATCCCACGCTAGATGGAGTTGAAGAGAACGAAGTCACCTGTAACCGGATTATCACTCAAGAAGTTGGAGATCCCGAAAGTCTTCACAGCAAGTTTGCAGTTAGTTCTCAAGCCAAGGAAATCTTGAACCCCTTCCAAGTAAAGGAAATGCTTGAACTAGACTTCTCTGAAAGAAACACGGACGGGCAAGCACTTTCCCAAGAGGATCGGAGATTTCTGAAGATCGTCACTGAAGGCATATATCATCGAGAAGATGGACATTACGAAATGCCCCTACCTCTAAAGGATCGGAACTTGAGGTTGCCAAACAATAGAGAGATGGCTCTCCGTCGGCTAAAGAACCTAAAGAGAAGATTGGCGTCCGATAAGAAGTATAGTAACGATTACGTCAACTTCGTGAACACGGTCATTGAAAATGGTTATGCCGAAGAAGTCCCAGCACTAAATGAAGAAGAAGGCAACCAGCAAGTATGGTACATTCCACATCATGGGGTATATCACCCTAAGAAGCCTAACAAGATACGAGTTGTCTTTGATTGCTCCGCTGAGTTTCAAGGGGACTCTTTAAACAAGCACCTCCTACAACGACCGGACATGACCAACAATCTAACTGGCGTCCTGTGCAGATTTCGAAAGGAGAACATTGCTTTCATGTGTGACGTCAAAGGGATGTTCCACCAGGTGAAGGTTAACGAAGAATGCAGAAACCTGTTACGCTTTCTCTGGTGGGAAAATGGTGACACCTCCAAAGAACCCAAAGAGTATCGGATGACAGTACATCTGTTTGGAGCCACATCCTCACCAGGTTGCTCAAATTTCGCCTTGAAGTCCACTGCCAACGACAATGAGAAGGAAATTGGTTCCGCGGCAGCTGACTTTGTCCGGGATGACTTCTACGTAGACGACGGTCTTAAGTCCGTACCATCTGTAGGTGAAGCCGTGAAGCTCATCAAAGATGTTAAAGAGATGTGCAAGAGAGGGGGCTTCAACTTACACAAGTTCGTTTCCAACAACAAAGAAGTGATCCACAGCATACCAACTGAAGCCAGAGCTGAAGATATCAAGAATCTGGACCTAGATCAAGATTTTCTGCCAGTGGAGCGTGCACTTGGAGTCCAATGGTGCATCGAAAACGACTCCTTTAACTTTCGGATAACGCGGAAAGACAAGCCATGTACCAAGAGAGGGATACTATCCACGGTCAGTTCCATCTTTGACCCACTGGGATTCGTCGCTCCTGTCCTTCTAGAAGGAAAAAAAATTTTACAAGAAATGTGCAAAGAAAACACTGGCTGGGATGATCCTGTACAAGACGCTGTAAAGGCAAGATGGGAGAAGTGGAGAGCAGACCTTCAACACATACAAGATTTGTCGGTCCCAAGATGCTACAAGCCTAAAGAAATTGGTCACGTGATCAAAGCAGAACTCCACCACTTCTCTGACGCGAGTAACAAGGGGTATGGGCAATGTTCATACCTACGACTCACTGATGACCAATACAAGATCCACTGCTCATTTGTGATCGGAAAGTCGAGAGTTACACCGCTCAAAACAGTCACTATCCCGAGGCTCGAGCTCTCCGCAGCTGTGATCTCTGTAAGGGTCAGCACGCAACTGGGAAAGGAACTACGCCTTGAAAATGTTGAAGAAATCTTCTGGACCGATAGTAAAGTCATTCTCGGTTACATTTCAAACGAGTCACGAAGATTCCACGTGTACGTTGCCAATCGCGTTCAAGAAATCCACGACAAGTCCTCTCCCAAACAATGGAAGTACGTGGAGACCAAGTCAAATCCTGCTGATGAGGGATCACGCGGTGTCTGTGCCCGAGAGATAATGAATTCAAAGTGGATCTGTGGCCCAGAGTTTCTATGGAAGAGCGAAGACCAGTGGCCTGATACTATGAGGACTCAAGAAGATGTTCGCTGTGAACCGCGTGAGCAAGATCCTGAAGTCAAAGGTTCCGTTACCATGGCAACAGTATCCGCTCCCGAAGTTCCCTTATACTTAACAGAGCACATAAAGTACTTCTCGGACTGGTTCCGTGCAAAGAGATCTGTCGCGCTATGCCTGCGTTACTTAAGAAAACTGAAGAAGCGCTCACAAGAAAGAAGGAGATCGTCAGGCGACGAAAATCCAGTAACTCACCACAAAGAAGTAGGCAGCGAGAGTTACGTCCCTATCACAGTGGAAGAGCTACAGTCCGCAGAAGCTGTCATCACAAGGGCCGCCCAGGCAGCCAGTTTCAAGAAAGAAATTGATATCCTGTCAAAGAAAGAAGAGCAGCCAGAGGACAAGCACAAAGCCCTTCCAGAGAGTGAATGGTCCTCAAACCTTAAGAAGCTTGATCCATTCATAGACGAGCACGGCATCATGCGCGTTGGTGGTCGCATAAGACGGGCAAACCTGACAGATGAAGTTAAATTTCCAGCCCTACTACCAAGAAACAGCCACATCACCAAGCTCGTAATCAACTACTTCCATGAGAGGTGTTTGCACCAAGGCAGAACAACCACCCTCAACGAGCTAAGATCCAGTGGTTACTGGGTAATCGGTGGCAGTTCGTCAGTATCCCATTGTATCCACAACTGCGTGAAATGCCGCAAGATGCGTGGGTCCACCCAGTCCCAGAAAATGTCAGACCTGCCCGAAGACAGGCTCGAACCAGCACCGCCGTTCACCTATTGTGCCGTGGACTTCTTTGGTCCCTGGATCATTAAAGAAAAAAGAAAAGAATTGAAGAGATACGGTGCGCTCTTCACCTGTATGGTATCAAGAGCCATACACATTGAAGTCGCCCACAGCCTCGACACAGATTCTTTCATTAACGCGCTTCGTCGTTTCATCTGCCGTCGAGGTCCTATCCGTCAGCTTAGATGTGACCAAGGCACCAACTTTGTAGGCGCCTGTAATGAGCTCAAAGAAGCCCTGAGTGAGCTGGACCACTCTAAGATCAGCACGGAGATGTTACAACAGAATTGCGATTACTTCAGCTTCAAGATGAACGTTCCG